>NC_034598.1:53643803-53656974 GCF_900095145.1 Mus pahari | reverse complement strand
TATATATATATATATATATATGTGTGTGTGTGTGTGTGTGTGTGTGTGTGTGTACATTTGTTCAGGTGCCCACAAAAGAAACCATGAGATTCCCTGGAGCCAGAATTAAAGGTGGTTGTGAAATGCACTACATGGATTCTGGGAAATGAACTCAGGTCTTCTGCAAGAACTGTGTGCACCTTTAACACTGATCCTGATTGGCTAGCATTACCTGCACGAGCAATCCTTGCTCTCCCAGGCAGTCCTCAATTAGGTCCTCGTTCCTGCTACTTGTAAGAAAAAACAAATCCATGCTAAACAGCCTTCTAATAACTTTTCTTAGTAACTTAGTCTCTGTCTGTCTCTCTGTCTCTCTGTCTCTCTCTCTCTCTCTCTCTCTGTTTTCAACTGTATGTTTGTGTGAAAAGGCCAGACATTGATGTTGAGTGTCTTCCTCTATTGTACACTAATCTTACTTTCTGAGACTGGGTCACTCAGTGAACCTGCAGCTCACAGATTGACTGTACTGCCTGTCCACCAAGTGCTGGAAGCCAGCCTTTCTCTGCCCTCAGTGCTGAGATTACAGGTACATACTTTATACCTGTTATACTGTACATACTGTTATTCCTTATGTGAAGCCTGGGGTCTCCATGTTTCCACAATAGACACTTTGCCAACTTTACCCCCGAGCCATCTGCCCAGCGTCAGTAGTTATTTGAGTTGAGACACAGTTAATTGCTAAGAATTGTGTGATGGTAAATATTTTTTTTTTTAGTAAACGATGTGTGAAGGTAATATTTTGTTGAAAGGGATGTACTTTGTATAAAATATCTAATTTAGAGCTTGCTAATAATAACTGATTAAATATGAACGTTACACAAATATATACAATGAATTTTGTATAGCACACATGTATAGGGAGCCAGTGAACTCCTGAGCAAATGTACATTGTTGTATGGACACAGCCATGTCAAAGACCCCAGCACCTCATCCCCATTGAGGTGAGCCCAGAGGGATGGTACCACCTTCTGCTAGTCTGATAGTGAACAGTGACAGTGTGTGCAGAAAACGTCCATCACAGTCTTCTCCCTCAGGTGTTTACAGCCTCTACAGAGACTCCTCCTACTGAGGTTAGCTACACCCGCATCTCTGTTCAGTTGTATATAACAACTCTGCATCCTTGTTCAGCTGTGTGCAACAACCCAGGCACCTTGTACATGATAAACACATGACCATAATAAACATATGAACATAATAAACATATGTACAGCTGGATGTACAGTTTTCCTTTAAGAGCCCAGTCCACCCCCACCCCAGGTTGTCTCTGTCCATGTGTCTGTCCTTTCTCCATTCCCTAACTGCCTCAGTTAGATCAATCCCTGGATGCATGCAAGATGAAATACATAGTCATTTATGACAATGGGTAATATTCAAATGGAAAGAATAAGATACTTATATAGCATCTACCTTAATCTGCCTTTGATGTAAATATGTCACAGATTGGTTTTCTATGGCAAAATCTTGTAAGTACTAAAACTTTTTTTTTTTTTTTTTTTTTTTAGGATCATAGCCCTATTTACAATCTTATTTTGCTTTCTGTTGCTATGCTACAACATTCTGACCTAAGGCAATGTGGAGAAGAAATAATCTGTTTTACTTCCTGGTCACAATTCATCACTGAAGGAAGTCAAGGCTAGAACTCAAGGCAGATATTTCAAGCAGAAACCATGGAGGAATTCTGTTTGCTGGATCCTACTCTAGCTCATTTAACTAGTTTCTTTATATACCAATACCCAACTGTCCATGGATGGTGCTGTCCAAAGTGGGATTGAGTCCTCCTACATCATTCATAGATCAAGACAATCCCTCATAGACATGACCACAGGTCAACGGATCTAGGCAGTTCCTCAGTTAAGGCTCCCTCTTCTCAAGAGACTCTATATTGTGTCAAGTTTTTAATAAAAAGAAAACAACCAGGACAGTTGCTATAGGTGAGGGGAAATACTAGATAAAAGCAGCTGAAAGAAGGATGTCAGGCTTCAGTGTGTTTCATAATTCAAGGATATGGACCATCATGACTGATGTGTTTATAAAAAGATAAAGAGATATAAGATATGTTCTATGGGTATGTGGTGAGGTGTGGGGGAAGGGGTGTCTCAGCAGGCCCATGCTGAGGCATCCCTTCCCCCTGAGGGACCAGCCACATGATGGTATAGTATAGAATAGAGTTTATTCAGGGCACGGGGAGGGGAGTTAAGAGGGTAGGAGAGGCAGAGAAAGGCAGAGAGAGGGAGAGAGTAGAGAAGTAGAGGCTGGTGATGAACACATGGAGAGAGGGGGAAGGGAATGGGGAAGGGAGGGGAAAAGGAAGAGCCTAAGAGGTCAGGAGAACAGGAGAGAGGAGGAGGGGGCAAGCAGCCCCTTTTATAGTGGGGCCAGGTCTCCCTGGCTGTTGCCAGGTAACTGTCCGGAGGAGTTTAGACAGAGTGCTAACAATGACTGGCAGGTTGGTGGCAGGCATGTGGGACACTGGTCACATTGCTCCCTCAGTCAGGAGGTAGAAAGAAGAAGGAGTCAAGAGTCTCAGCTGGCTTGCTCCCTTCTGTGGAATGATGCAGCTCACATTTAAGGAGAGCCTTGTCCCCTTTATGAGCCTTGATCTAGACACCCTCTCATAGCCATTTTATCTCAGTTAGGATTTTACTGCTGTGAGCAGGCACCATGACAAGGCAAGTCTTATAAGGACAACATTTAATTGGGGCTGGCTTACATGTTTAGAGGTTCAGTCCATTATCATCAAGGCAAGAGCATGGCAGCATCCAGACAGGCATGGTGCAGGAGGAGCTGAGAGTTCTACATCTTCATCTGAAGGCTGCAAGTGGAAGACTGACTTCCAGGCAGCTAGGATAAAGGTCTTAGAGTTCACACCCACAGGGACACACTTATTCCAACAGGTCCACACCTCCAAATAGTGTCACTCTCTGGACGAAGCATAGTCAAACCATGACACATACCTAGCAGCTTGTCTCCTGGGTGATTTTAGATTGTGTCAAGTTGACAGTCAGTATTAATGATCACATTGGATGTAAGAACAGCTACAACAGAAAACACTACTACTGAAAGTTAGTTACACTTTGCAAATGATGAAAGGGCAATGATTTTATTTGGTAAGATGCTGTCATCCCCAGCCCTCAAATTGTAGCATACAAAAAAGAGTCATGGAAGAGACTTGCAAACATGCCTCATCGTTGAGTATCAAACTTAAAATGATGGTGTTCTTTGCTTGATCAGAGTACCTGGGGATGCATCCAAAATGTTATCTGGGTTCTTAGAAGGCATGGGTTTTATGGGTTCTTTCATAAATCTAATTGAACTTATAACATTAGTGTTGAGTCATATCCAACATAATGACTATGTTAGAATTGTCTTTTAACTTACCATATAGTCAAAGGTATGACTGAAAATCCCCTGTTTATTTTATCCCCAAAGGGAGGCTAGGTGAGTTTATGTGTTTGGATGTGCATGTGGGGTGCATACACATATATTCATGTGAAAGGAAGGGCAATAGGTTGACCCTGGGTTTCTTGCTCCACTACTTTCTAACTTATTTTTTAATAAGTTTTTATAAAAACTTATAAATTTGGTTTTATATCTTATGACACTTGATTTCTAGTGTGCGATAATGTAGGAGAACACAAATACCGATGTCTATTTTACAATATTCTGTCACAATCATGTCTCTTAGGTGAAACCGAATGAGAAGTACAGTTGTGCGCAGTGCTACCTCTTGGCTACTGTGCTGACTCAATTTGTTTTGGATATTATCTTTTTATAGTACCATACGGAAAAAGTTCCTGTTGGAGGGGAAACGGTTGGAAGAGGTAGTTCTACAGTTCTACATTGTGTGAAGGCACATCTGCGAACTTTACATCTTCCTAAAACAACTGTGGTTAAAAGAATCAAGGACCACATTCTACCAAACCCTTGAAGAAGAGCCCCCATAAATTCTCATCGAGTGCTCATAAAATAGAAAGAGGGAGGCTGGGGAGGTGGCTCACCTGGTTAAGTTCATGCTGTACAAGCATGGGGACCAGATTTTGATCCCTAGTACTCATGTTAAAAAGCCAGGTATGTGCCATGGGTCTATGATTCCAGCATGGAGTGGGAGGGTCTCCCCAACCACCATGACAGAGTCAGGATCTGCAGGAGCTAGGAAGGTAGTTCAGTTCAATGTGACTCAGTAGCCCCACATTGGTTCAAACTTTGAGACTCTGACCTTGAGTAGTTTATTTTAGGTACATATAAGCCCAGCACTATTTGGACAAACCTTTCCTGGTGATAATGAACATAGTCCTATGTGCACAACAAAGCTTATGACACGATTACCTTGAAACTCTTTGTAATATACAAGTGACATCAGCCATAAAAACAGGTTCTCCAGATTAACCTGGAAAACAGGCTTAAGATAAATAAGCTTGTGATAAGTGTCCGGGGGAAGAACCGGTGTAGCTTGGACACACAGCCAACGCAAAGATCATCAGCCTATTCACTGCATCCACTCTGGACAGAAGACAGGTTACATGTCTCAATCTTTGAAGAGACAACCCTGTGTGTTTAACATTCCTGCCTGCCCTAGGGCTTACCCATGAGAACAAGCACCCACATGCCTCCTAGACCAGAGAAGTGGAGACGGGATGATTCCTAGGGTTCACTGTCCACCTAGTCCACCTGGCAGATGAAGTGTAGGTTTAGTGAGATATTCTTTCAAAGATGAAGTTAGAAAGCAGTGGAGCAAGAAACCCAGGGTCAACCTAGTCTCTCTTCTTTCACATGAATATGTGTGTATGCACCCTCACGTGCACATACAAACACATAAATTCATGTGCTTACACAAACAGAAAGGAAGCAATATTACCATACTCATCTATGAAGTCAGTGTCACCTTACCACCAAAATTGGATAAAAATATAGCAGTAGCAACAACAACAACTATAGACTCTCGGTGAATAAATATACAAGAACTCTTTTTAAAATTCTGTCAAACTGAATTGAAGAACATATTAAGATCAAACAGCATGTTCAAATTGACTTCACCTCAAGTATGCAAGTTTGTTCATCATACACAAGTGTCTTAGGGTTTTACTGCTGTGAACAGACACCATGACCAAGGCAACTCTTTTTTTTTTTTTTTTAATCATTTTATTCATTCACATTTCGAATGATATCCTCCGTCCTGGTTACCCCTCCACAAACCCCTCATCACATCCCTCTCCCCCCACTCCCCTTTGCCTCTATGAGGGTGCTCCTCCACCCACTCACTTACTCCCACCAAGGCAATTCTTATACGGATGACATTTAATTGGGGCTGGCTTACAGGTTTAGAGGTTCAGTCTATTATCATTAAGGTAGGAGCATGGCAGCATCCAGGTAGGCATGGTGCAGGAGGAACAGAGAGTGCTACATCTTCATCTGAAGGCAAACAGGAGAAGACTGGCTCCCAGGGAGCTAGGATTAGAGTTTTAAAACCCATGCCCACAATGACATACTTTCTGGAACAAGGCCACACCTCCCAATAGTGCTATTCTCTTGCCCAACCATATTCAAGCCATCACAACAAGTATTACTCAGCATATAAATAGACTTAAGGGACAGAAATCATATGATCATCTCAATCAGGGAAGATAAACTTTCAACAACGTTTAACATTTTGTGAGGAAAAACCTCAGAGAAATTAGAGGAAAAGAGAACCTACCTCCATCTAGTAAGGATATATACAACATACCTAACAATTGAGGAAACACTCCTCAAATCTGTAACAAAACAGGGTGCTTAGTCTGTTATTTGATACACTGTTGCTTAGTCTATGTTATTTGATACATTGTCTGAAGTCTTAGCAAGAGCAACAAGACAAGAGAAAGAAGTAAAGGAGAGGCAAGTAGGAGAGATTTTAGAAAACTCTTCCCTATACACAGACAACTTGATCCTATACATAAAAGATAATTCAGACTCCACTCCAACCTCTAAGAACAGATTAATGTATTCCGTAAAGTAGCAGGAAACAAGCCAACATACAAAAATCAGTATTTTTTTATGTGCCAATAAGTGACTTGCTGAGACAGAAATCTCCAGAAAAGAAAAACTACTGAACGAGAGTTTTGTTTCGATTTTTTTTTTTTTTTGGAAAAGAAAGAGAGAAAATATCTAGAAATAAGCCTAACCAAAAAGTTGGAAGGGGTATACAATGTCATATTTCAGACATTTTAAGAAAGACATTGAGGGGCACTAAACAATAGAAAGACTCCATGCTCTGGCTGAATCAAGATGGTAAAATGACTATATTACCAAACACAATCTATCTATGCAATGCAATCTATCTATGCAATGCACCCCCCATCAAACTCCAATGACTAACCTTCAGAAATAGAGAAAATGATCCCAAAATTCATATGGAAGCAGAAAAGATCTCAAATAGCCAAGGCAATCATAAGCTGAAAAAAATGCTGAAGGTATCATATACCCATTCTTAGAATGTAATACTACAGCAGCAACAAAAAGCACGTTACTGCAACAAGATGGAAACAAAGACCAATAGAGTATCAGAGAGACCCAGAAATAAATCCACACAGTTACTACAACTTGAATTTTGACAATGTTGTGGAAAATAGACATAAATTTGAGAAATGAAAAAAATCTTTGACAAAAGCTACTGGAAAATTGGATATCTACACGTAGAGAGCTGAAATTCATCCATATATCTAACCCTACTTAAAAAAAATCAAAATGTATCAAAGTACCCTAATGTAAAGCCCAAATTTTGGAAACTGTGAAAGGAAAATCTAAAAACCTTAAAGATATACATACTGGCAAAAATTTTTGGATGCACTTTATTTGTATAGCAAATAATTTCCAGAGTTGACTAAGAGGGTTATGTGAAGTTAAGCTTTGGCCAAGTAAAGGAAACAATTACTCAATGGAAGAGACAGCCTACGCCACTGGAAAACCATCGTTGCCAACTTCACATCAGACAGGCAGTTAATGGTTCCGATATATTAAGAGCCAACTTCTCTAAAGCATGCAATCAATAAATGGGTCAATGAACTGAGTAACAGTTCTTAAACAAATATAAATGACTAGTAAATACTTGAAAACGTATTCAACATTTTTAGAAATCAAGGGCATGCAAGTGAGAACTGCTTTGAGATTCCGTTCCACTCCAGTCAGAAATGGTTGCCATTAAAACAAAGCAAAAAACCAGAAAGGGAACGTCAACAAATTCTGGTAAGGATGTAGGGAAAGAGGAACATTTATTTGCTGCTGATCAGAAGTTAAACTTGTGCAGACACCGTGGAAGTCAGTCCTCAAAACCTGAAAATAGACACAGCTATGTCATTTTGGGGTGTACACCTAAAGGATTCTGAGTCGAGACACCCCAGAGATACGTGTTCGTCCACGTTTGATGCTGCACTGCTCACAATCGCCAGGAAACAGAACCTGCCCACCAGTACATAGATGAATGAAGAAATTGGGTGCATATACACAGGGGAATTTTGTGCAGACCTAAAGAGAGGTGAAATAATGACATTTGCAGGCAACTGGTGAGAGCCAGGAAGTCACTCTGTTACACAAACAAACAAGCAAGAAAAAGCCGGGCTCTGAAATTCAAATGCTCTTCATTTTCGCTCGTGTGTGAAACCTAGACTTGAAACTGTATATTGGCACCGAAGGGGATGCAGAGGGTGAAAAGACCCCATGGTCATAGAAAGGCGTAATCAATATGGTAAAAAAAACTGTCTATATTACCATAGCAATCTGCCTATACAATGCAATCCCCGTCAGACCCTTTTCCTGCCTTTACTACCACAGACATTGAGACAGATGGCCCGACCTGGTCTGTTAACACTTCCAGACCTAGCCTTAGTTCTAGTAACAATTTGAATAGGAAGTACTCAAAATGTACACACACACACACACACACACACACACACTATGCACACATGTACACACACATGCACACACACATGCATACATGCATACACAGATGTACACACATATACACACTGGCACACACATATGCACATACACACACATGCACACACACACATACACACAATGCTGTATGATTACACATCTGTTTGTATCTTTATCTCCATCACCCAAATATAATTTACCCATAGGGTCAGGAGAATCCTTTCAGAGATGAGTTTGAGTGACATACTATAGATATTTTTTTTTCTGCTTTCTAGAGTTTTCTTTGCTTCTGTTAGTTTTCCTAAAGAACATTGCTAATAAAAGGAAAACAAACAAACAAGAAGTATGGTGGGGACTTTGAGAGTGTAATAGAAAGCAGATACTCTAATGGTCTCTACGTTAATATCTTACTTTTGATGCTAACTGTAAATCCGTTGCAAAGGGATCAGGATGCTGCCTCTGTGTAATGATTGATACATAATAGCTGTAATAATTAGAGAAGGTTTCTTCAAGGCTGTCATCTTAGCGTTCTGTATTTACACAGTGTGCTTATTTTTGCTGGTTCAAGTCCCTGGCATTTAAGCACACAATAAAACAGAAAATTAGCCTGTAAGTGTAGCCTTTACAATAACTATGAGTATATGTTGCTGCTTGGTTTAATTAACTGCGTAATGCTTCTCAGAAATTACTTCATTTATTTGATAAACTGAAACTGCTATAGGGCTTCTTTCTACCCTACAAGATACACGATATGCATTTACAAATATGTACTTAGGAAGCCTTTAGAGTCAGAAAATAACAGAGTTATGTTTTGGGTCCATCTTCTACACTATATAACATTTTTCTATCATACTTTTCTAGTGCTAAATGATTTATCTTGACATCCAAACTAGGACTCTATATGAAAACACAGTGGTAAAGTCACCTCCAGATGCTTCCAGGATTAGAGGAATTTTCATTAGTATCTTACTTTTGCCAATACTTAAAAACCCTAAGGCACTGCTGGACGGTTTCCCCCACAGTTTCAGCAGGACTGTATTAGGCACTGCTATTAGTGTCTCGGGCCATCGGATCATTCACAGGGCTTACCCGAGTCTGGATTTTGAGAACAAAGGCGGTATTTTGTTAAGGTTGTTTTTTCCCCCTTTCACTTGTATGTCTGTGGTGTGCATGTGTACTCACAAGGGTGTGAGTGCATGTGTGCAGGGCTACAGGGGATGTAGGAAATCTTCCTCAATTCCTCGTCTACCTTACTCTTTCAAGGCAAAATCTCTTGGCCAGACTAAGTCCCACTAGCCATACTGTTTTAGGGGTCCTCTTCCCCCACTTGCCAAGGTTGGGATTATAGGAGGGTCACCATGCACACCTGGCACTTACATAGGTCATGGGGACCCAAATTTCAATACTTCTGTTTGTGCACCAGGTACTTAACTGCTGAGCCATCTGCCCAGATCCTTAAAAGAGTTTCTATTGACAGTCTTATGGTTACATCCCTGTTACTTATAAATTATATTCACATCAGTACATACAATTCTATCTATATTCATTTTACTACAAAAATACAGAATATTCTCAGTCTAAGAAGCTTTACTTTTTAATCCTATATACATTGTGTGTATGGACACAGACTGGATGTACAAAACTGGGTGGAATTAAAACAAATTCTAAAAATATATTTTAAGAACACGAAATCACATGGTGTTACAAAACACACACCCATAAAATAGCCATCAAGAGTTCTTGACAGTTACAATTTCGTTATATTTATCTCTAATATGGAAAATGAAATAACCAGAATAACTCAGGGTCTTTATATACTCAATGCTGTTTTCCTCCCCACCTATAAATTTAATGTGTATCCTTCCAACTCCTATTCAAAATGTATTTTTTGGATATATAAACATATGTCCAGACAAAATTAATAGTATTACTGTCACAAGACTGAACACCCACATTTCTGATAGCTTCTCGTTCTGGCAGTTTTTCTGATTATATGCAAAATAAAATTAATTGCTGGGTGCTGATAACTACATGCTCACAGCTGCCATCATCCAGCGATCAAGTTATCACATACTTCCCTTTGTAGGATGAAAAGGGGATGGGGGGTCAGGCTGGCTGGATTCAGTCTGGGCACCATGTCCACATTGTAGACAATCTTAGTTTCATAATAATCTCGTTAAGAGCATAAAAAGACACATACCCATGCCAGCACCTGTACCATAACAGAACATGTACCATATCTGAACATGCCCAGAGGATGGAAGAAGGGAACTCACATCCAGATCCCTGGAAAACTCTTCTTGCCAAGATGAGTTTGGTGTTAGCACACACACTGTGCGCCTCCTCATGACTCCGCCCGAGCGAGGGCCAGACTCTAGACTTGTTTGGCAGGAAGAAGCCTTTAAAGCCTGAGCTCCTCTTCAATACTCAGTGGCCACTGAATTCTATTACAAACAACACTGAGTGAGAAATATGAAAAGAACTGGTTGTTTCATTAACATTACTCACTGTGGTCATTCAGTCTGTACAAGGGTCCTGCAACTGCTTCTCCTGCTCCACAACAATTGATTTTATACATTGATTTTACACACATATCACATACACACACGTATGTGTGTGTATATGTGGTTGTGTATATATATATATATATATATATATATATATATATATATAGTACTAGTGTATTACTTCCATCTGCTATATAATATTTTATCATTTAAACATATCAAAATGTATTTATTTATTTACTCTTCTTTTGATGAACATTTCTGTTTTGGGCCAATATTTTGCTCCCACAAACAATACTGAAGCTAGTGATCTGCCTTCTCATACAATATGGGAGTTTCTCTAGTTCGTATCTAGAAGTTGAAATACTGAGTTACTCAGTACATGCACGATTTTCTTTCTTACGTATTAATTTTAAGTCAACAATTTTTGGGTCTTAACATTTTATTCATTATGATATTTTTAAAATTGGTTAAAATTATCTCATGGCTTAAAGACTTCCATAAACTATAACTCAATATAATTTATTATTTGACTTAAACCAAAGGTAATTTATTAGCTCTTCTTTTTTGTTTTCTCATGGAAACATTAATACTGTGTCTTATTTTCTTTTCAGTTTCTGTGAAGAGACACCATTACCTAGGCAACTTATAGAAGAAAGCATTTAATTTGGGGATTTCTTATGGTTTCAGAGGGTTTGAGCCCATGACTGTCGTGGCAGGGAGCATGGCAATAGACATGGTGCTTCAGTAGTAGACGAGAGTTTACATACTGCGACAACGTCCACAAAGTTGAAAACTGGTAATGGGGTGGGCTTTTGAAACCTCAAAGACAACTCCCCAGTAACATAGCTTCTTCAACAAGGCCACACCTAATCCTCTCACAAAAGGAGACATAGGCCCTTATAGAGAGGCAGGTGTTCAATGAATATTTGCTGCTCAGAAAAACTCAAGTCTCTTAAATGATGCAATAATAAGATCAAAGTTTATTCATTTTCATTTGCTTGTGTGACTTTTATTTTATTTGGAGTGGGGGGAAAATTGCAAGGGTGGAAGGTTGATACGAGGGAATGGGGAGACATGTGAAACTGGGGTGCATGATGTGAAAGAGTTAATATAAAAAATTGAAGTAGCTACTATCTAATTACTAGTATGCTCACCTTACTGTTTAGTCAGTCTTAGTTCAAAGTCCCCAACTCTGAACATCCTAATATGCTACAGATAGTGTCTGAACACAGAAAAGTATTCATCCTCTGCTTGGTCTTAGAAAACTCAACCCCCCGAGTCAGAGACGCTCCTTCGCGGAGTTTGTGTAACAGGGTGCACTGGTAGACAGAAGCAAGCCTCTAGAGAACACATCTGGTAACAGATGATTGTGGTTTTGTGGTCTGCATTCTAGATGCTAGAATTTGCATAAGTCGGAAGGGCTTTCACTCATTTACCTATTTTTCAGGGCTCTTTTATCTTTGGGTTTCATATTACCATTAATAGAACAATGCCAACAATAACAATGAATTATAATTATCTACATATCTTTATTTACTCTTTATGTTTTTCAGGGTTGGTAATTGAACACATGGCTTCATAGAAGCTAAGCATGCATTCTACCAATGAGCCACATCCTATGTCCTGCTATGATAAGTGTTCAAGCTTTCGTGAGCATTACTACTGTAAACTATGGAATAAACGAAACTAAGTCCAGAGTACATTTATTATTACTGGCATTTTAAAATGCCATCATCATATAATATGTAAAATATATTTAAAAAATACATTCATCTGATAACGTATATGGCTAGAAGGGGTCTTAACAGAGTGGCTTACAGACTATAGTACAGCTGGTGACTAGTTGCTAGTTCAGCAATGGCTGTCTACGAACAGAAAGTCCAACAAGACAGTAATTGTTCAGGAGCTGGATGGCTCAGCCGGTCTGCAGTATCCTGAAGAGGCAGGCTTTAATGCCAGTGAAGGAGTGGACCTGCCATCAAGATTGAGAGCAAAGAGGCAGAGAGCAAACCTTTCCTTCCTCCATGTCCTTTATATAGCCTGGCACCTGGTGTGGCCCAGATATAGATAGAACATCTCACCTCAAAAGATCCAAAATCAAGATGGATCTTCCCACTTCAAATAGTTTAATTAAGAAAAATCCCTCACAGGTGTGCATGGTCACTTTGGTCTTAGTTGATTCCAAATGTACCCAAGAATGGAGAATGGCCATCGTACATTGTATAGGTGCTTCAGCCATCTTTTCTTTGTAACAACTCACCCCAAATTCAATCACTTCAAGCAATAGTGATAATATATTTTATCCACAAATCTGTACCTTGAGTAGTGCTCAGTAAGGACTTTTTATTTTTGCCCCAAGTGGCATCAGGAGGAATACCTTGGGTGACACACTGATGGTATCACATAAAGACATCCTTACGACCTTTCACTTTGAGGTAGTATCTATCCTTTTCCCTGAGGTGGGTTTCCTGCAAGCAGCAAAATGTTGGGTCCTGTTTGTGTAACCAGTCTATTAGTCTATGCCTTTTTATTGGGGAATTGGAGTCCATTGATGTTAAGAGAAATTAAAGAAAAGTAATTGCTTCCTGTTATTTTTGTTGTTAAAGTTGGGATTTTGTTCTTGTGGCTGTCTTCTTTTAGGTTTGTTGAAAGATTACTTTCTTAGTTTTTCTAGGATGGAATTTCCGTCCTTGTGTTGATGCTTTCCCTTTATT
>NC_034598.1:53636422-53642851 GCF_900095145.1 Mus pahari | reverse complement strand
CTAATCGGCCATCACTGGGAAGAGAGGCCCCTTGGTCTTGCAAACTTTATATGACCCATCACAAGGGAAGGCCTGGGCCAAGTAGTGGGAGTGGGTGGGTAGGGGAGCAGGGGCGAGGGGTATAGGGAACTTTCGGGATAGCATTTGAAATGTAAATAAAGAAAATAAAAAAATTACTTTAAACTATGAGCAAAATATCATATTTCCATGCAAAAAAAAACAAAAAACAAAAAAAACCATCCTTACGTACCAGGGAGCTAATGCGAGTTTCCTGAGGCCTTCACTGGGACTCTTGGTTAGATGGATCGCTTATTTGTGACCCCTCCATGTGGCTCTCTGGCTCCCCCACAGAAAGCTAGCTGTGTTGAACATGAGAGCAGCCCAAGGAAACAGCGTAGAAGTGTACATTATTTTATGAGCTGGTCCTTACACTGTATTGGTGCAGTTATAATTGTTCATCCATCTTACTGCGGAGGGCTATTTTTTAAGAGCAGTGCTGGTGCTAATCTACAGTAAAAATTTTATTATATGAATTTGTGTAAAAGTCTGAGGATGAAGATCAGTGTTGATAGTTTGGAGTGGGTTCTTAGCGTGCTAAGAAATAGGTTTGCTCAGGAATACAGTATCATAAAGAGATACAACCCAAGAAGAAAACCCTATAGGAGTACTTACTTAAGACTCAGCCTTGTGGGTTGCGATTTATTGTGATCACCTCTGGAAAATATAGTCAATGAGAATGGAAATGGCACAAACTTTAATAACTAAATTATTTTTTTCGCTATAGATCAAGAAATCATGGAAGACTCTTGGGGCAGACTTAACTAAAATCAGAACAGAGGCCGGGGCAGGGATGGGGCTGGGGCGGGGCTGGGGCCAGAAAATGCAAGATGGCTGCTACAGAAAGGGAAAGCTTAGAAAGGAAACCTTGGGCTAGCAAGAGGGCTTCCGAGAGAGAAGACTTCTCACCATGCATGCCCAAGTTTGATTCTCAAATCCCACAGTAGGGGAGAATTAAGGCCTGAAAGTTTCCTTTTGAACTTTGCCACAGGATGATTTTGTCTGAGGTTAAACCATCTCTTTTGAGGGAAACTCCTTGATGGCAAAGGATGTAAGGAAAAAGTGAAACAGCAGGATATTTTAGAACAGGAAGTTTATAAGGAGGTCAAACAGCAGGATGCTCCAAGGCGATGGATCTCAACCTGTGGGTCACGACCCCTCTGGGAGTTGCTCAACCCTTCCACAGACCATTGGGAAACACAGACGTTTACATTCTATTCATAACAGCATAATTACAGTTATGGAGTAGCAACAGAAATAATCTTATGGTCGGAGTGAATATGAAGAACTGAATTAAGGAATTGAAAGCATTAGGAAGGTTGAGAGCCACTGGTCTAAGGGAAGGTGAAACACTCCATCTGGTAAAAAACAAACAAACAAATAACAGATTATGTAAATTATCATGGGCAGATTCTCTGGGTCTGTCAATCCCGAGAGTATCCAAGAGTCCTTCTCATACAAGACAAAGAAGCTACACTGAGCTCCTTGGAAGAAGAAGTACAAGGCAACCAAGAGGCCGAAAAGCAGCAGAGAGCGGGCAAACAGCCTAGAGAGCGGAGCTGCCTGCAGGCTGTGCACTGGGCTTCAGGCAGTCAGATTTTGTGATTTATCACCACGGTGGGGTTGGCTTTTGGTGAAGCAGCTGTCTTTGAGTCATTTCTGCTCCCGTCAGTTACCTCTCACCCATATTCCTGTAAGTAGCTCTGGTAAAACTCAGTAAGTTGAACTTTGGCAGTATTTGAACTTTGATCTGTCTTTCTTCAGTTCTCTAAATGGGGTGAGGGCCACACAACACCTTCCACATGAGCATTGTGCACATGAATAAAAAACACAATTAATAATAATAATAATAATAACCCAAATACCAATTAGAAAAAAATAGAAAATACCCAAGGTCTTCTAAGAATTATTTGCTTTTCTGTTCTATTATTTATTGTTGTCACTGGGATTGGATTTTTTTTTTTAAAGATTTATTTATTTATTATATGTAAGTACACTGTAGCTGTCTTCAGACACTCCAGAAGAGGGAGTCAGATCTTGTTACGGATGGTTATAAGCCACCATGTGGTTGCTGGGATTTGAACTCTGGACCTTCGGAAGAGCAGTCGGGTGCTCTTACCCACTGAGCCATCTCACCAGCCCCTGGGATTGGATTTTTGAGAGGCCACAGAGACATATTCTAGTTATCTTAAAGGAAGCTTGAAGAGCGTCTGACTCAATGTTATTTAGTCACATTCATAACAAAATACTCATACATAAATACTGATACCATAAAATATCCAAACATGACATCTTTACTACAGCATCCTACAGTTCGCTGACAACTTCCAAATACAACTCAGCATAGATTAGGTTTAGTTCGACAGTCACTTAAGAAGTACATAAAATATTTTAGACATCAGTTATCAGGGTTATGATGAAGAATAAAATAAGTTATTGTTATGAATTTAGCAAAATGGTCAGATCTAAAAATTGTATGTTCCAATTAAAATGATTAGGGCTTAAGGGTTTGAATTGTAGAATCAAAATATCTAGCCATGGGCAAATTAGTTTCTGTGTCAGAGAGCTGTTGGGACGAGTAAGTGAGAACATATAAGTAATACGTTCAGTTTAGTGCTTGGACACATGGAAAGTTCACAAATTGAATAGTGGTTATGGAATATGAGTAAAATGGTAAATATAAAGTTTTGAAAATGCACAGGGTTCCATGAGGTCACAGACAATGGGGTATTTATTTATTTATTATTGGATATTTTATATATTTACATTTCAGTTGTTGTCCCTTTTCCTGGTTTCCTCTCTGGAAACCCCCTGTCCCATCCCCCTCTCCCCTGCTTCTATGAAGGTGTTCCCCCATTCACCCACACACTCCCTGCTTCCATGCCCTGGCATTCCCCTACACTGGAAAATCGAGTCTTGGTCACAGGACCAAGGGCCTCTCCTCCTACTGATGTCCAACAAGGCCATCCTCTGCTACATATAGACCTAGAGCCATGGGTCCCTCCATGTGTACTCTTTCGTTGGTGGTTTAGTCCCTGGGAGCTCTGGAGAGTCTGGTTGGTTGATATTGTTGTTCTTCCTATAGGGTTGCAAACCCTTCAGCTCCTTCAGTCCTTTCTCTAACTCCTCCATTGGGGACACGACAATGGGGTAAAGGTCTTAACCAGTCCACATGTTGGACCAGTGCAGGTAAAAACTTGGTGCTCTTGTCAAGATATTCCTACAAATTAAACACTAATAGGTTGGTTATTACACTGTATAAATGATCTAACTAATTCAGTTGTACTCAGGCACTTTTGTTACAATTATAAAATGATAATCACTCTGCCAGAGAGCAGGTTGTCCCAGCTGGTCCTATCAGCTAGCACACAGACGGTACGACTACACAGGGTAGGATGGGACACCTTTCCCATTTTTGAACAGGCATCTTTGGAGAGTATGGCAAAATAAGTTGTGTCTTGAAAGATAAGATTACCACAAAAGCGAAAAGGCAGAAAGAATAAGTTCAGAGCATAAGAAACATCATGGTGTATGATGGGAAAAACAAAGTCTGTAGTGGCAGAGAAGAAAATTCAGATTATGGGATAAGGAAAAGTTGGGTGAAGGTAAGGAAAGGGGAAAGGATTATGGAGGACTAGTGTCCTGTCCAGTAGCCTGGGCTCTAAGCTGATGGCTCCTGGGCCTATTGACGGATTCTCAGCAGGGTGCCCTGTGTGACTGATTGTCTTGAGGTAACCTGATCCAGTCTGTCAGGCCAGGCTTGGCCTGACTGATGTCCATTTGGTAATCCCAAGCAAGGTATTGTTCCCAGACCGGGGTGGGGGGTTGGGGGGGTGGGGGGTCGTTGCGGTGGTGGTGGTGGTGGTGGTGGTGGTGGTGGTGGTGGTTGTGGTGGTGGTGGTGGTGGGGTGGGGTGGGGACAGTTTTGTCCAAGATGGTATCAGATGTGCTGGGGCAGCAGTGGCAACTCAAGATGAGACTATCTAGGCCAAAATCTCCAAGCAGAGGAGCCCCAGCTGAGCTTTCTGCTCTGATCCACGTACTCTGCTAGGGAAAGACTATATACAGTGAGAGCAGACTTGCTTTGGCGGAGCCTATGTCCGTGGGGCTCTGTACAGAGAAGGAGGATTGCTAACCTCAGAAGGAAAAGAGGAAAACAAACTAGGGAAGAAATATTAGCCCTATTGGAAGCAGTCTAGGTGCCCAAGAGGGAAGCCTCTGTCTAGAGCAAAGGACACCCGAGAGAGGATTCCCCAGAAGTCAGTGACTGATATGGCCACCCAGGAAGTGGTCCTAGTACTTGTGGGACCTCTCCAAGTCTTCGCATCCCTGCCGGAGCCCCACTTACTAGACCTGTCCTGACTATCAGGGATGCACTCTGGGGCGAGACTGAGTGAAGTAAGCAAGAACAGAATGAATAAAGATGCAGGATGCTGGGATTCTGGGAGGGCAACTGGATCCTGACCAAGCCACCCATGCAGGAGCCACAAAGCTGCTGAGCTCCAGCCGGGTGTTACGTTTCTAACTTGGAAAGCCCGATTAAAGACTTTTAGGTGTGCTATCTGTACTCAGGTACCCTCCAAAGGGGGAAAGAGGATCCCACAAAGGGCCTGGGCTCAAGAAAACAAGCCCGGGAACATTGGGAGCGGGACTTTAATGAAATCGGGGCTACTGTTTATGACTATAAATATTTCCTGGTGTTTGTATACACCTTCTCGGGATGGGTGGAGGCCTACGGGTTCCAACGGAGACTGCTCCAATCGTTACAAAGAAACCTCTTCAGGAAATAATTCCGAGGTTTCCACTGTCCCTAGTTTTGGGGTCCAACAATGGCTCCGGCTTCTTGGCCAAAGAGTCTCCAAATCTGACAAAGATATTAAATAGCAATTGGAGGTTACTTTGTTACTTCAGGCCACAGAGCTCAGCTCAGGGAGAAAGGATAAATGGAACTCCAAAGGAGGCTCTGATCAAATTGGTCTTGGGAACTGGAGAAAAAAAGGAATCAACCTCTACCCCTTTGCCTTGAAACCATATATTCACAAACAACAAAAATGGGTTCAGCAGGGTATGTGTGTGTACATATACATAATACATACATAGATACATAATACATACATACATACACATAGCAAATATAATAAAAACAGTCTATCCACTTGGGGGAACATGAGAGGAATTTGAGAAAGGGTAGTTGGGAGGGGCTGGAAGGCAGAAAGTGAGGGGGAAAATATATATTCTATTTCAATTAAAAGCATATTGAAGAGGCTAGAGAAACAGCCTAGTGGTTAATAGCACTGGCTGTTCTTGCAGAGGACCCAGGTTCGGTTCCCAGCACTCACATGGTAGTTCACATCCATCATAACCATGCAGTTCCAAGGGTTACCTGTTGCCCTTTTCTGAACATTATGGGTACCAGGCACATAGGTGGTGCACATACATACTTGTGAGCCAAACATCCAGACACATAAAATAAAGAAAATTAAAAAAATATTAAAATCTGTGATAAGCAAAACAATATTAGAGTCCTAAGAAGCAACTGTATTTTTATTTTATGTCTATGGGTGTTTGCCTGAATATATGTCTACATACCACAGGCATGCCTGGAGTCCTTGTAGTCTAACATATTCCCTGAAACTGGAGGTATAGATAGTTGTGAACAACCACGTGGGTCTTCTGGAAGAGCAGGCAGCGCTCTTAACTTCTGAGTCACTTCTCCAGCCTGCGACAGAGTTTGAGGGATAAGCACAGAATGGGAGGGAGGGAGGACAGGCAGACAGGAGGAGGGGAAGCAGGGAGGGGCTGGGTTTCAGAAGCTAAGAAACTAGAGAATCCAAGGAGTCAAGAGGACTTGAAGGTGCTCGGGCTGCTGACCAAACTTTACACGTGAGGAGAGAGTATTTACAAGAGAAAGCTGAGCGAGATAGCACATGCCCTAGAACATGCCTGCAGTAAACTTCTTCAAGGCAATATAATTGGGGAGCATAGACCTAAATACTTTGGGGGAATGGAGTATGTATTAGTGTCTTTTCCTGTTGCTGTGGTAAGCATTCTAACAAAAGCAACTTTAGAGAGAAAAGGTTGTCTGGGTGTGGTGGCACACGCCTTTTATCCCAGCTCTCCAGGGGCAGAGGCAGGCAGTTCTCTGTGAGTTCGAGGCTAGCCTGGTCTACAGAGTGAGTTCCAGGACAGCCAGGGCTACATAGAAGAGACCTTGTCTCAAAAAGAGAGAAGGAGAGGGAGAGTCAGAGTCACACAAAGAGACAGAGAGACACAGAGAGAGAGACACAGACAGACAGACAGACAGACACACACACACACACACACACAGAGAGAGAGAGAGAGAGAGAGAGAGAGAGAGAGAGAGAGAGAGAG
>NC_034598.1:53632240-53636409 GCF_900095145.1 Mus pahari | reverse complement strand
AGAGAGAGAGAGAGAGAGAGAGAGAGAGAGAGAGAGAGAAACAGAAACAGAGAGACAGTAGCTTGGGGTACCTGGTCACACTGTACCCATACTTAAGAAGCAGGAAGCAATGAATGCATGTTTTTCACTTAGATCACTTTGTACACACATATACTTGAGGATCCCACCCAGGAAGTCTTTTCAGCCATTAACACAATCATGATAACCCCCTACAGTCATACCCAGAGGCCCTTCTCCAGGGCCATTCTGGATTCTGTCAGTCACATTGAGTCAATGCCTGTCATCACAGAGTCCACGCTATGTGACATCATCTGTAAGATAAGCCACGAGACATGACTGCACCATGGGTATTTTGATGAACAGTGGAAAATTACTGTCCACAGCTTATGAACTACTACGTAGCTAGCCGTCCTGATCTTTGACAAGCTGACAGATAGGTTTTGGTGTATCTTTATATGTATGCCCTTTCCTGTAACAAGTTTATGCATTCTTTTATGACTAAACGCTGTTTGCCTGTCATGTCTGATGAAACGTCTGTAGATCTTCCATTTTTCTTTTCATCCCTAAGCAAGTGAGCCATTTTTAAGTTTAAAACTTTGTTCTATTAAAAAACAAACAAACAAAGAAAAACAGTGTGGTGGGTGTTTTCATGTACACTGATGTGTGTGTGTATGTGTGTGTGTGTGTGTGTGTGTGTGTGTGTCTGCCTGTCTGTGTGCACACTCATACACACTGTAGGTTCCAGGTCAGGATAACTGGTGCTTTCCTTTATTCTTTTCTGACTTATTGACCAGAGGTATTTCACTGTCACAATGAGTCAGTGAGCTCTTGGGATCTGCTTGGGCCCCACCATGGTGAAATTTCCGGTATGAGCAGCCACGCCTGGCTTTTTATGTGACCCTTGAGACTCAAACCCAGACCCCCTTGTTTTCAGAACAAATGCTCTTACATAGTGAACAGTCTCTCCAGCCCTCCATGTTTTAAATTATTAATGATTTTAAACAGCATAAGTATAGCCGGATTTAGGCAGTGTTTTCTTATTTAGAAATAAAGGCTTTTCTTCTCTGGAGATTATAAAATACATATACAACTTCTTCTAATTTATTTATATGTGGCTTTTAATAAATCTTGAATTGTTTTAGTCATAAGGTAGGAAGTATATTTGCCCAATTCTATTATTTTTCTGAAATAATAAAACTTTTTAAATTTTAAAATAATATATAATAATAATAACAATAATAATTATCTTATTTTACAGTCCAGTTATTATTCACCTGCTGGTCCACCCTCTGACAGCTCCTCATCCCATTCCTTCTCCCCCATCTCCAAGAGGATGTCCCACCCCCCCAAGCCACCCTCCCCCTCTGGGGCCTCGAGTCCCTCGAGGATTAGGTGCTGAAGACTGTTTATTAAACAGCTTATTTTGTCTAATAACTTGAAACTTCAACCTTCTCATTATGCTGGAACCATATCTGGACATTCTAGCTCATTTCTTCTGAGTTGTCTTAGCTGTAGGTTTTTGTCTTGTCGATGAACGTTTCCAAACTCAGAGTGGAACTCAGGGATAATTCAGCCAGAAAACCAAACAAGGCTGGTGATCTATTCAGCTGGGGGAAGGAGATGGGAAGAGACCTACAGAGATCTCAAGGTACATCTCACGAGACCAGGTGGGCACTCAGGGCCCCAGGGGAAGGCCTCGTGTGGAGATCCTCTGTTCCTTGGATGTGTTTTACGTATTTATTTTTGATTATTTCTTTTATTTTTGAGATCACAGTGACATCATTTCCCCTTTATGCCTACATTCGCTATGACTTCTATCATGAAGGCATGTTGGATTTTGTCAAAGGCTTTCTCTGCATCTATTGAGATGATCCTGTGATTTTTGTCTTTAAGATCATTTAAGATCATTATATGCTTAAGTACCTGTGTATATTGAACCATCCTGGCATTTTAGGGATAAAGTCAACTTGGCCCATGGTGAATAATCTTTTTGAAGCGTGTCTAATCTCTTTTCAAGTATTTTATTGAGCATTTTTGTGTCTATGTTCATCCTGTAGTATCACTGGCTTTGCAGATGGTGTTTGGAGTGCTCTTTCTGTTTCTATTTTTTGAACACTTTAAGAAGAATCAGTTGTAGGTCTTCTTTATATTTCTGGTACAATTTTGCTATGGATCCATCTGGCCATGGACTTTCTTTCTCTAACTGGGAGGCTATTTATTTATGAATTTATTTTTATATTCCCCCCTCCTCTCCCCCAAGTCCCTCCCCACCACGTCTCCTCTTCCTCCATCTTCACCCACTCCTTTATTTCTCTTCAGAAATGGGCAGGCCTTCTTTCATGGATATCAATTAGCCTTGGCGGATCAAGTTGCAGTAAGTCTAGGCACCTCCTCTTCTATGAAGGCTAGGTGAGGCAAGCCAGTAGGGGAAAGGGTTCCAAAGGCAGGCAACAGAATCAGAGACCGGTCCTGCTCTCATTGTTAGGAGACTAAGATGTAATATATGTATGCAAGACCTAGTCAGTTCCATGTGGCTCAGTGATTCAGTCTCCGTGAGACCTTATGTGCCTATCTGCTTACCGGGCGCTGTCTGCAGGGCTCTGGCCCAGTCAGAAGGACCAAAGAATTGCAGCTCTCCAAGGGAAAGCCAGAATAAGGCAGGCTGCAGGGCCTCCTCCGTGGCCGCTGCTGCCCTGGAGCTGGTGGCAGGTGATGAGGTACAGCGGGCAGCTAGGGACCAAGTTATGGGCCACGAAGCAGGAAGTGGCTGCTGCGCCCCCGTCTGGCTGGGCCTTGGGCTGTTTTGTGGTCCAGTGATGAAAGCTTTGGGAGAGAAAACTTCCCTGGAGTGTTACAGCTCAAAAGGACAGGCACTCTCAGATGATCATTGGTGAAATACCTCGTACACTTTATTCCTATGGGCAGGACCTTATAAACATTTGGGGGTGCGTTGGGATCTAAAGTCAGATGGTTTCTTTCTATTTTTTTTTTTTAAAGATTTATTTATTTATTATATGTAAGTACACTGTAGCTGTCTTCAGATCTTGTTACGGATGGTTATGAGCCACCATGTGGTTGCTGGGATTTGAACTCCAGACCTTTGGAAGAGCAGTCGGGTGCTCTTACCCACTGAGCCATCTCACCAGCCCCGGTTTCTTTCTATTGTCTTGGTCTGAGATGTTAGGGATGCCTCATCTGCATGAGGAAAGACTTCAGATGTTGTCTCTACCTAACTGATTGTCACAGTCCTCTCAATGGGGTGTCATGGTCACGTGTTCCAGGACAGGAACCTGGTTGGGAGTAGATTTAAAGGCCTACCATTCTCAATTATGAGACTTGCCAGGGTCCCTGAAACTGCTCAACCTTACCAGGTTTTCTGTCTGGTGGCACGGTCTACTGCCCCACACTTATGGGCTGAGTTTAATTGATTCTGTGGTTTTTCTTGTGGTATTCTTGACCCCTCTGGCTCCTACAATCCTTCCCCCACATACTCAGCAGGATTCCTGGAGCTCCACCTAATGTTTGGCTGTGGTTCTCTGCATCTGTTTCCATCAGTTAATGGAAATGGTCTCTCTGATGGCAGTTGGGCTATACATCAACCTACAAATTTAGCAGAATACTATTAAAAGTTATTTCATTGACTTTTTTTCCGTTTGTGTTTGGTACTATCATGGGTCTCTGTGCTGCCCACTCTCTGGGCCCTGGCCCTTTAAACAACATATACGTTTCAATAGTATCTTTAAATATCAATGGTTTCAATTATCCAACCAAATGCCATGGGCTCACTCAATGGATCAAGGAACAAAATCCGTGTTGCTATGTTGCTATTACTATTTCAACTTCTCTTTTTGTTATAGGTCTAATTAGGTTGTTAACTTTTTGCCTTAATTTAGGTGGTTTGGCTGAATTTAGATGTTCATTCATTTCTTTTAGGTTTTCTTGCTTAAAGTATAGTTTAAAAAAATTCACCTATAATATTCTGAATTTCTTTGGTATCTGTTGTAACAGTTCCCTGTTCATTTGTAATTCTTTTAATATGGAGCCTTCCTCTTCCCTCCTTCCCTCCCTCCCTCCTTCCTTCCCTCCCTCCCTCCCTCCCTCTGTCCCTCCTTTTCTTCCTTTTTTCTCTCTCCCTCCTTCCCTCCCCCTCTCTCTCCCTCTCTCCCTCC
>NC_034598.1:53623910-53631821 GCF_900095145.1 Mus pahari | reverse complement strand
TCCCTCCTCCCTCCCTCCCTCCTCCCTCCTTCCCTCCCTTCCTTCTCTCTTCTCCTCCTTCTCCTTTCCCTCCTCCCTGCTTCCTCCTCTTGCTTCTGTTAGTTGGACTAAGGGTCTGTCAGTCTTGTTTACCTTCTCAGAGATTGGTCAATGCTTAAAACTTTGTCTTCTTTGTTTCTATTTCAATTATTTCTGCTTTGGTTACTGTTATTCTTGCTTCCAGATGAATGTGGATTGTTTTGTCCTCGTTTTCCCGGAATGTTTTAGTTACACCGTTGTATCACTCTCTGCCCAGTGTTTTAATGCTGGCCCCCAGAGCCCTGCATTTCTTCCATGAGAAGACTCTTCGTGTGTCCAGGGCGGTTGTTGTGTTTTCATTTTCAGTTAGTTTCAGGAAAGTTTTTCTTTCTTTCTTGATTTTGTCTTTGATCCCTTCACCATTCAGCCATGAGTTGTTTAAGATTCATGAGTTAGTGTATATTTGTTTGCTGGCAATATTAAGCTTTAGTGCACAGTAGCCAGCTAGGATACAAAGAGTTATTTCCACCTTTTCTGGTTTGTAAAGGCTTGTTTTGTGTCCCAGGACTGGTCTGCTTTAGAGAAGCTTCCAGGTGCTGCTGAGCAGAATGCCGGTTCTTGGTGTTCGGTGGAATGCTCTGTAGATATCCGTCACGTTCATTTGCTATATGGCGCCAATGAATGCTGGCGTGTCTGCTTATCTTCTGTCCAGATGACCTGTCTGTTGGAGAAAGTGGAATACTGAAACCAGCTACTATTAATGGATTGTTCTTAATCTCTATCTTAATTTCAGTAGTGATTTTTTTTAAATGAAGTTGGGTGTCTCGAAGTTTGGTGCATATACATTTAGGATAGCAATACCTTCTTGGCTAAATGTCCTTTGGTTACACTGAGGTATCCCTTTGTATGTGTTCTGATTACTTGTAGTTTGAAGTCTGTTTTGTCTGCTATTTGGGTAGTGATGCTCATTTGTTTCCTGGTCCCATTTGTTTAAAATCATCCATCTTTTTGTGCTAAGGCAGGACATCTATTTAAAGATATGACTTCATTCTTGTGGGCAACAGACACATGGACTTTGTTTCTTGATCCATTCAGTGAGCCTGTGTCATTTACTTGGATAACTGAGGCCATTGATAAATTATTGAAATGTATGTGGTATTTGTGGTCATTATGATGTTGATTTGTTTGTGTTCTCAGTATTATTCTGTGTTTTAATAATGGTGTTATTTTCCTTTCCAGATCTCTCTGCTATGGTTACTCCTTTCTCCAGCCTGAAATACTGCTTCCTGCATATTCTGTTGGCTTGGTGGTTGGATATAAATTGTTTCAGATTGCTCGTATCATGGAAAATATTTCTTTCACCTTCAATTGTGGTGGATAGTTTTTCTGGGTATATTAGTCTAGCCTGCCTGTCATAGTTTCCTTGGAAGCCATTGCTCACAGTGCTGGCTATTTTCATTGAGAAATCACCTATTATTCTAATGGGTATTCCTTTATATGGGATTTGTTTTTTTTCTTCTTTTAATTTTCAATACTATTTCTTTGCTGTGTGTATATTTAATGTTCTACCTATGATATGCTGTAGGAATTATCTTTTTAAAGGACTTTTTACATTTGTATTTATTGTTAGGGGAGAAGACACACTCAGCGGTGCAGGCGTAGAGGTCAGAGGATAGCCTGCAATTTTCTCCTTTCCACTGCGTGGGTTTCTAGGATTGAACTCAGGTCATCAGTATCCCGTCTGAACTCAGGTCAGAGCATCGTATCTGCTGAGTCTTCTTGTTGGCCAACGCTCTGCTTTAATTACATTTCTCCTCATAAGAGTTAAGCTTAAATACAGAATAGTATTTTTACAGTTCTGGATTAGAGTGCTATATTAAGTAAATATATTCCACATGCTTATCTTCTTTCTGCTAATTTTACTATTTTTTTTTATTGTAAATACTTTTTCTTACAACACGTTCTGAGCATGGCTTCCCCTCCCTCACTTTTTTCCAGATCTTCCCCACCCTGTCTCAGGTTTTCATTGCTGTGAGGAGACACCACGACCACAGACAGCAACTCTTATAAAGGAAAATATTTAGTTGGGCCTGGTGTGCACATTCAGAGGTGTAGTCCATTAGCATCCTGTCAGAAAGCATGCTGAATTACAGGCAGCCATGGTACAGGAGAAGGAGATGGGGAGTTCAACATCTGGATCCACAGGTAGCAGGAAGAGAGGATGACTGACACTGGGCCTGGCTTGAGCATTTAGAACCTCAAAACCCACCTCCAAAGACTTTCTCCAATAAGGTCACACCTACTCCAACAAAGCCACATCACCTAATAGTGCTACTCTCTGGTGACCAAGTGTTCGGACCTATGAGCCTACGGGGGCCATTCCTATTCAAACCACCAAAGCACCCAACCAGTTCCATGCCTTTTCTTTCTCTCTCTCCCTTTCTCCTTTTCTCCCATTCTTTCTCTGTCTCCTTTCTTTTTTTTTTTTTTTTAAAGAAAACAAACAGGTAAATAAACAAAACAGAACCAGAAAAGCAAAGACTAAAACAAACAGAAAACATCACACACACACACACACACACACACACACACACACACACACACACACACTCCACAAAATAAGAAACTATAGAAGACAATTTTTAACAATAAGGTTAAACAAATAAGGTTAAAAAATTCAAATAAAGCAATATGAAACAAAAAACATCCTCCCAAAATATCACTAAGTTCATGTGTGTGTGTGTGTGTGTGTGTGTGTGTGTGTGTTGGCCATCTACTAAGGGCATGGGGCCTACTCTTAAGCCTGCTGTATATACTTGGTGAGACTCCATTGGAGAAACCATTTCTTTCCTCTGCAAGTGGGTTATAAACTTGAGATAGCTTCTTGGTTAGGCGTGGGAACACTTTATTTTTCTCTCTCAGTACTTGGATTCCATCATGCTTGGACCTGTGCAGGCCCCGTGCATGCTGCCACAGTCTCTTTGAGTTCATACATGTGCCATTCCTGTTGTGTCTGGAAGACACTGGCTCCTTGGTGATCTCTATCTCCGCTGGCACTCACAATCTGTCCCCTCTTCTGCATAGTTCCCTGCGCTCTGAGGAGAGGGATTTGATGGAGACAAAAGTGGAGAGCTCCTTTTCTGGTCTTGTCCATTTGGCGTTCTGTGTGATTCTTGTATTGGTCTGAGTCTCTACTAGGAAGTTTTCTTCTGTGATCTTGTTGAAGATCTGGCTTATGCAATTGATTTGGGATTCTCCTCTCTCAACTATGCCTATAATTCCAAGGTTTCTTATTTTCATAGTTTCCCACATTTTTTAATGTTTCTTTCCCGTGTTCAAAGTCTTTTTTCATACTTTTAAAAAAAATTCTGAATTTTCTACTTTATCATTGAACCCTGAAATTCTACCTTCTGCTTGATTTATTCTACTTGTAGGGTTTTCCTTCAGCCTTCTTGTTGAGTTTTTGGGTTTTCAGTTCCTTCTTCATTCTACCTGAGTCCTCTTCAATGTGTCTCTTTCTTTATTGAATTCTATTCTCAAGTCCTAGATTGTCTTCATCGATTCCACCAGCTTTATGATTTTATTCTCTGGGGCATCACACATTCTTGATCCTTAAGTTCTTTCTTCTTAACTTTACTGAGGTGTTTTTAAATAAGTCTTCTTTAAACTCCTTGAATTCTTTGATGAAGTCTACAACCATTCTTTTAAATTCTATGTTCTTGGGAGTTCATCTAGGTAATTCTCATTGGAAAACATTTCTGTAGGATTGGTAGATTTTGGAGAGAAGATACTGGCTTGATCTTTCATAGAGTTGCTATTTTTCTGATAAGATTTTGGCACAAGGACTTCTTTGGTTAGTTTTAAGTATGATATGGGCAAAGTAGGCGGAGTCAGAGAGATGATGCACATGTAGATTGGGTCTAGAGACTGGGGATGGCTTGGGTAGAATGAAGTCAGTGGAAAGAGGGGACTGGGTAGGAGGGTAGGATGGGCCAGTGGGCAGGTGCCTCCTGGTCCAAGCCGGAAGAGTGGAGGTAGATCTGGTTGGGTGGAAAGGTTAGATTTGGCATGGAAGGGACCTGTGGTTTTCCTAAAAAACTTGTAAGGAGGGCCCTGGCGATGCCTCGAAATTGGTTCCAGTGTAGTCAGGGGCAGTCAAAGTCTGTGGGAACTGGATATGGAACCCGGGCTAGATATGATTGGCGAGAAGACATGGAGAGGAAGGAAAGTAACCGATACTTATGAGCTAGACACTGGAGAAGGAGGTGGGGAGTTTCTCTGGATGGGGAAGTTAGGCTCAGTACAGAAGGGCTAACTTTTGTTTGTAATTGTGTGTGTTCATGTGTGTGTGTGTGTGTGTGTGTGTGTGTGTGTGTGTGTGTTTGTGTGTGTGTGGGTTTGAGCACCTGAATGTGGTGTTCACAGAGGCNGAGAAGGAGGTGGGGAGTTTCTCTGGATGGGGAAGTTAGGCTCAGTACAGAATGGCTATCTTTTGTTTGTTATTTTTTTTTTTCATGTGTGTGTGTGTGTGTGTGTGTGTGTGTGTGTGTGTGTGTGTGTGTTTGTATAGGTTTGAGCACCTGAATGTGGTGTTCACAGAGGCCAGAAAAGGGTACCAGATCTCTTGTAGCTGGAGTTAGAGGCAGTTGTGAGCTAACTTACGTGAGTGCTGGGAAAAGAAGTCAGGAACAGTATGTGTAAAAACTTGTGCTCTTAACTGCTAAGCCATCTCTCAAGGCCTGTCTTGTGTTTTTTAGTGGATGGGTGAAACATTGTCCCATCAAGGTGACATAACCTGTAGTCAGCTAAGAGTTGTTCTCACAGAGGAGTAACATTCCATGTGTCTATTTTTTATTTTTTATTTTTATTTTTTAAGGAAATTTTCAAATGATTTTCATTAACTTGTGCTCCCACCAGTGACATCACTCTTCTCCCACATCATCTCCAATGTTTGTTGTGAGATTCGTAGCTTCTGTCCATTCTATTTTGGTGTAGGTGGGTGGGTGGGTGGTTTCTCAAAGCTCTCTCCTTCCACCATGTAGGTTGCTGGGATGAAAGTCAGGTTGTCAGGTTAAGCAGCAGGTCCTTTACCCACAGAGTCATCTTGCTGGTTCTTATTTAAAAAAAATGTATGTTTTGAAATTTTGATTAAATACACATTACACAAAATATACTATTTTAACTACAGTGGCATAAAGAACATTCACATTGTTGGGTAACCACTACTTCTATGTTACAGAGAAACTGATACTCTGTAACAATTAAATAATTCCGCACCACAGATATTCCCAGATCTTTGTCAAACAGATAGTTATAGATTCTGGCTCGTTAACTGTATTATCCATTACTAGTCCATCCCTTGTCAACCTGACACTCAAACATATTACTTTTAACCCATTATCTTACACTCCCTTTCCAGCTTCAAAAGTCTTTGACAGTTATCACATTGCTCAAGAGTTATAATGCAGATTGTCTTCTGAGACTCAGACAATCTTTTAGCCGTGAGCCCCAACCAATAAGAAGCAAGTTCCCTACTTCCAAAAGACAATGGCACAGAGTGAACTTCCCCACTCTCAAAGAGAGGAATGAGAAATTAGCCAAAGACTATCAGATTAAATCAAGAGTGAGACTCAGCAGAGAAATGTGCGATTCTGTGTTGGCCATCTGAGGCTTCGGGTCATGCCCCCAAAGACTTGTTACTCCATCACTGCTGCTTATAGGATACAGAGTGCCCTCTTGGGCCAGGTCCACATGTGCCTATTGTCCTCCTCGCTGGATGTCTTATGATACTGGCATCTCTAACATCCTGGGGTATCCACTGTAATTTAGGTTACACCTTCACGGCTCTACACAGTAGCTGCTCAGGCCTTCCTTGTACACATTAAGTGGCCTCAACAGCCTTCTAGACCACCGGTACAAGCCTCCAGGACCCCTTTACTCTTACATCTATTATGCCTGTAAAACCAGGAAGGGTTATTTAACCATAACATAAAATATTCAAAGTCCAAAGAATGATGCCTAGTGCCACAGACAGGAGAGATAACATCGAAGCGAGGCTGAAATTGGGCAGAGCAAACTTTATATACTGTAGTTCCTTGTCTGGCATCTGGGGTATGTAATGCAGTGGTGTGAGTCCTGGCCATTTGCAGCATGCATGGCTTCTTGCTTAGCTCTTCTATCCTCATTTCTTACTGCTTTCCTATGTGTGTTTCCACATTCCTGGCATCTCAGGCATCCTGGGGACTCTGCTACAGCTTAGGTTTCAGCCTCATATGTTCACAGTCTGTACTGGGAATATGACCGTACAGACATTGTCCTGCCTTAGGGGATTTTGTTTGGAGTGTCAGTGAACAAACGTCACCATGACCCCATATGTGTTGCATCTGCAAAGCCAGCACTACGTGGTTCAGAAGTCCTGTTGTCATGGTGGTTTTGATAACAGCAGCAGCTTCCGAGTGCCTGGGTGGCTGGTGCCCTGGAGGTACAATCTCATCATAGAAAATTATACTTTTAGTTTTACTGTTACCCTAGAGTGTGATGGTTAGGATATCTTTATTTGCTGAAATGCCTCTGATACATTCTTCTTATTGTCTTTCTTTCTTTCTTTCTTTCTTTCTTTCTTTCTTTCTTTCTTTCTTTCTTTCTTTCTTTCTCTCTCCCTCTCTCTCTTTCTCTCTCTCTCTCTTTCTTTTCTTTCTTTCTTTCTTTCTTTCTTTCTTTCTTTCTTTCTTTCTTTCTTTCTTTCTACCTGTCTGTCTGTCTTTGTTTCATTCTTTGTTTCTTTCTGTCCGTCTTTCTGTCTTTTATTTTTCCTGAAGACAGTGTTTCTCTATGACCCTGCTATCCTGGGACTCACTTTGTAGACCAGGTTAGCCTTGAACTAAGAGATCTGCCTGCCTCTGCTTCCTGAGTCCTGGGATTAAAGGCATTTACCACCATGGCCTGGCTCCTTTTCCATACTTTTCAGTGCAGAGTACCTGACTTCTTTAATGTCACTAATATCTTTAATAACTATGACTCTGTTTATAACCTTAAAGTTGTTTCTTGTTTGTCCAGAGAGCACATTTTCCAGACTTGTGTCTTACATTTTGCTTCTGAGTCTCACTGTAAATATAACTACAAGCAGCCAGCAACGGCTATGTCATAGTTGGAATTCTATGCTCTGAAGTTTATGTACTGAATTAAACAGTCTATTGCTTTTGAATCCAATCTCATTAAAATTTTCAGCGTATGGCCTCATAGTAGATGATTCTTTGTCAAAATGGACCATAAAGGGCCTTTAGTCCAGTTCCAAATTGAGTCCTGTTGCTACCTGAAATCCCATGAGCACAGTCTTTAGTCTTTAGTCATCTGCCTTTGTATCAGCACTCTGGTCTTCTGAGAGAGCCCCAGAGTGGCCTATTAAGGTCTGCTTACAGCATGATGACGTTTATCTAGCCTAGCTCCAAATTCCTCCTTTGAACCAGTGTCAAGGGCCTAAAAATCATATTGACAGTCTTAATCAGAAAAGCTACCCTGGTTCACTTGTATGGATTTTCTGGGTTGGTTACTTTCATATCACTGAGACAAAAAAAACCAACCAACCAGCCAACCAACCAACCAAAACAACCTACCAAACAACCAACCAACCAAAACAACCAACCAACCAACCAAATCAACCAACCAACCAACCAAACCAACCAACCAAACCAACCAAACCAAACCAACCAACCAAAACAACCAACCAAAACAACCAACCAAAACAACCAACCAAAACAACCAACCAACCAACCAAAACAACCAACTAAACCAACCAACCAAACCAACTAAACCAACCAACCAACCAAACCAACCAACCAAACCAACCAAACCAACCAACCAACCAAACCAACCAAACCAACCAAAACAACCAAC
>NC_034598.1:53622076-53623530 GCF_900095145.1 Mus pahari | reverse complement strand
AACCAACCAACCAACCAAAACAACCAACCAACCAACCAAAACAACCAACCAACCAGCCAACCAACCAACCAACCAAAACAACCAACCAACCAACCAAAACAACCAACCAACCAACCAACCAACCAAAACAACCAACCAACCAACCAAACCAACCAACCAACCAACCAACCAAATCAACCAACCAACCAAACAAACCAACCAACCAAACCAAACCAACCAACCAACCAACCAACCAAAACAACCAACCAACCAACCACCAACCAACCAACCACCAACCAACCAACCAATCAACCAACCACCAACCAACCAAAACAACCAACTTGCAGAAACAGCTAAAATGGAGGAGGGATTTATTTGCAATTCAGCACACATAAGGGCAGACTAGGAAGCAGAAAGTATTAAAAACTGACAGGGAGGGGTAATGGTTACCTCCAGCTACCTACATATTCCAACCAGTTGTCACTGCGCAGTGTCTGGAGCCTCCCAAAAGAGACACACATTGGGTTCTAAGTGGTCAAATCACAAGCTTGTTGGGGACATTACAGATTCCTGTCACAATGCCTTAGTACCAGACTATATGATCATATCTCAATAATAATAGAATTTGGTACTTGTTAATTAGATGCCTAGTAAAATAAATTGGGTAGCATTTTCATTTTTTCTTTGTGTGTGTGTGTGTGTGTGTGTGTGTGTGTGTGTGTGTGTAGGTAGGGTACACATGGATTCCAGAGGTTGGTGTTGTATATCTCCTTGGTAGCGCTTCACATTATTTTGGGTATAGTGACTGTTTTTGAACTTGAAACTTGTCAATTTGGTTGAATTGGCTGACCAGGAAACCCTAGGCAGTGGTTGTCAATCTGTGGGTTGCGACCCCATCGGGAGTCGACTATCAGATATTTCCATTACAATCCATAACAGTAGCAAAATTAAAGTGATGACGTAGCCACGGAATGATTTTCTTTTTTCTTTTTCTTTTCTCTTTTCTTTTTTTAAAAATTTTCTCTATTTACATTTCAAATGCTATCTTGAAAGTTCCCCATAGCCTCCCCCTGCCCCCGCTCTCCTACCCACCCACTCCCACTTCTTGGCCCTGGCCTTCCCCTCTGCTGGAATATATAAAGTTTGCAAGACCAAGGGGCCTCTCTTCCCAATGATGGCCGATTAGGGGGTACTGGTTAGTTCATATTGTTGTTCCACCTACAGGACAGCAGCCCCCTTCAGCTCTTTGGGTACTTTCTCTAGCTCCTCCATTGGGGGATTTGTGTTCCATCCAATAGCTGACTGTGAGCATCCACTTCTGTGTTTGCCAGGCACTGGTATAGCCTCACAAGAGGCCACTATATCAGAGTCCCTTCAGCAGAATCTTGCTAGCATATGCATTAGTATCTGGGTTTGGTGGCTGATGATGGGATGGATCCCTGGATGGGGTAGTCTCTGGATAGTCCATTCTTTCT
>NC_034598.1:53589363-53622065 GCF_900095145.1 Mus pahari | reverse complement strand
GCACAGACTAGCCACCGAGGGACCCTGGACACAATATGACTCTCTCACCTGCTCTGGCAGACAGAGGCCTCACCGGTCACTACCTTTCCTCTGGCGAGGAAGGTGCCCAAATTTCTGGAGCCTGAATAAGGGTCTGTCCCAGAAGTTAGGGTGCTTCTGTCTGTCCCAAAGCTGTATAGCTTCTGTGGTCCACACTCTTGCCAGTGAAGACTGGAGCCTAGGCGAACCGGAGCAAAGATGGCTCTCCTGCCAGCTCAGGCGTGGAGATTCCTCCCGGGTGGACACCCCTCCTCAGGCCGGAAAGGTGCTGGGTGACTGGAGCCAGATAAGGGTGACTGGAGCCAGATACGGAGTCTGTCCCAGCAGCTGTGTCGCTTCTGCAGGTCGCCCTCTCCCGGGCAGTGCACCGGAGCAAAGATGGCTCTCCTCAGGGAACGATTTTATGTTTGAGGGTTACCACATCATGAGGAACTGTACTAAAGGGTCACAGCGTTAGGAAGGTTGAGAGCCACTGCTAGGGATTCTACTGTCTCAGCCCCCCGTGCTGGGTTGGTGCTCCCCCGTGGCTGGACTTTTACCACTGAGACTCACACTCAGGCCTTCACGCTTGCATAGCAAGCACTTTACCGACGGAACCACTTTCTCAGCCCCCGTTTTTTCTTCTTCATTCTCGAGACTGAGTATTGCTGTCTTACATAATAAGATGCTCTTAAAACTCCTTGCCCCAAATGATCTTCCTGCCTTAGCTCCCAGTGTAGCTGTGATTTCAGGCACGGGCTACCTTCCTTTGCTTTCTTTACATCGGTTTAGGTAAATAGCAAGGTTGAGTGAAAAGCATAAGGTGTTAGCATGTACCTACCGCCCCATACAGGAGTAGTCTCTCTCTTTGGCAGCATCTTCCTTCACCACGTGCATGTTTGTTACAATCTATGAGCCTACACTGATAGATAGTAAGGAAAATCCCCAGTATCCACAGTGGGGCTCACTTTTGGTGTTTTATACTGATGGGTTTTGATAGAGTTATCCCTATGCGTGTCTTAGTTAGGGTTTCTATGGCTGGGATGTAACACCATGATCAAAAAGCAAGTTGGGGAGAGAAAAGTGTTTATTTGGCTTACAATTCGACAACACTGTTCACAGAGCAGGAACTTGGAGGCAGGAGCTGATGCAGAGGCCATGGAGGGCTGCTGCTTGCTGGGCTACTCCTCATGGCTTGCTCAGACTCCTTTTTTATAGAATCTAGGACCACCAGCCCAGGGATGGCCCCACCCACAAAGGGCTGGGCTCTCCCCATCAATCACTAATTGAGAAAATCCCTACAGCTGGATCTCAAGGAGGCATTTCCTCAACTGAGGCTCATTCCTCTCTGATGACTGTGGCTTGTGACTAGTTGATACAAAACCAGCCAGTACAGTGTGTGTCTGATTCTATAGTATTATCCAAGTTGTTTCCTGTGTCCTGCCTACTTACTTGTCTTTCCCTTTCCCTAGTGTTTAACCATTGCTGGTCTTTGTACTGTCTCTGTTCTCATGCCTTCCCTAGAATGTTACAGAATTAGAATTACATATTGCATGTTGGTGACATCTGGACACTCAGCAATTTGCTCTCTGGTTTCTTTCATATCTTTGTATCATGAAACCTTATATTTTATATTTGTGTGAAACCATATTCCATTATGTGCACGTAACAGTTTATCCAGTGACCCACTGAAGGATATCTTGGCTGCTTTTGAGTTTTGGCAATTTTGAGTAAAGCTACTGTAAACCTTTGTGTGCAGGTTTTCATGTTAACACAATTTTCCAAGTTATTTTGGTAAATGCCCAGGGCTATTGCTGCCGAGTTGTACCATAAGAGAGTCTTCACTTTCTAGGAAAGTTTTAAGCTCCCAAAATGGCTTTACCATTTCACATGGTCACTAGTAACGTCTGAGAGCTCACAGTATTCTCTGTTTTTAGCAAAATTTGAAGTTGCCTGTTGTCAGGTTTGTTATTTCATTATTTTAATGAAAAACTTTCCAAAAGTACTTTATCTTCATTTTTCCATTTCATCTGTTATATTATTTTAGTGGTTTTTTTGTCAATAAGCTGGCTTGATTTTGCAAATTTACTTTCAAAGCATTAGTTTGCACTTATTCTTGCTGTAAATTCATTATTTGTGTTGTATGACTTCCTTCTTGCTCGGTTCTCTAGGTTCTATTCTGGCGGCTCACCAACCATTTCTGATTCCTTAGAGCTTGCCTTTAGTAAAAGAATTCCAGGAAATTATTTTCTTTTTGGTAATATTGGTAATATCCCAACAATTTATCTGGTTAACAACTATACAATAATTCTGCTCTAGATTTTCTCTTTGCAAAACCTGCTAAATATTTTCAGTTTCATATCACACTGTGTCTCATCCAGTGACCACCTGACTGAGAGCAGATATCCGAAGCCTGTAGCTTACCCTGTAAAAGCCCTCCCTGTAGAAGAGAAGACTCCATGTCATGCTTTAAAGGTTTGTTTATTGCAATAAAGTATTCAAGGAAGTTGCAGATGCTGTGCTAAACAAGGGGAATAGGCACCGTTTGTGTGATGGGTAGGTTATCTAGAATCAAAACCAATTTCATTGAATCATTTCAAGTTCATTGAGCAGATTCAAATATTTACTCGCGGTCTCAGATGAACAACATTTCTTTAAGAAATACCTCCGAAAACAAATGCATGACCTGAGAGCACCACGTCAACAGTCCTTGGAACTTTACTATGAAAATTACCCGGGCTGGTGAGATGGCTCAGTGGGTAAGAGCACCCGACTGCTCTTCTGAAGGTCCGGAGTTCAAATCCCAGCAACCACATGGTGGCTCACAACCATCCATAACAAGATCTGATGCCCTCTTCTGGAGTGTCTGAAGACAGCTACAGTGTACTTACATATAATAAATAAATAAATAAAAAGAAAATATACCTTAATTTAAAAAAAAAAAAAAAAAAAAAAGAAAATTACCCTTGAACATTACAGGATAGCTCCCTGCCCTTGGCGTGCAGAAGTTCAAGTTCATGCTGATAGCCTCTAAATAGATTAGATTTAAAAAACTGTGGTTGCTGTATGTAAATATTCTCTAACCTTTCCCCATATCACTCTGTTCCCTTAAAACACTTCGGTGACTAGCTTCTTCATTACGGATTGCCTACTCAATACCAGTCAAACTGCGACCCCTGGTTTCACTCGTGACTTTAACCAGAACTGTTTTATCTTTTGCTTCCACACCTCGAATAACCAAACTAGTTTTCACTTAGTTCTATATTTGTGTTCTAAGTTAATCTACATTTCTAATTTTAGAGTCGGACATATTTCCATTCATCAATTTACATAAATATAGAATTAATAAGAAGAACTTCTAAATGGTTTTTATCTGTTTTTCTTTCCTCTTCAGAGTGCTTTCCCACTTCAATTGTTTTCTCCTGCTGCACTTACCCGGCACATTCACTGCAATAATTAAAGCGATATTTTGCCTTTACCCTTCCTCATTTAGCACTAATGACAGTTTTCATATAATGTCGCCTTCATTTTATCACCTCAAAACCAAAGCGTCTCAACACCCAGCTACTTTGCAAGTATGATATGATTGAATCTCCTATGTAAATGTGTAACTGCCCGAAAAACCGTCCTTCACAATGCCTTTGGTAAACAGAAAATGGTTCCAATTTAAATGTCCTTCTGATATATACTCTGATTATCATTGCTTCGTTGACTTTGGGACCTATAACGAGGAGACAACAAAATGTAAAAGAGACAGAAAATAATAATTTCATAATTTCATAGTCAAGAATATTTGTAACATCCTTTGGACGAATGCACCTGAGGGGATATATGCTATGGTTACACGATGCAGATATATTTTAGGTGGCGAATATTTCCTGAACAAATAAAAGAAATTTAGGATTTTTATAGGATTCAAACAGGAGCAGAGCTTTGGTTGGTGTATTTGGCTTCTTGACTGAAAAGTAGCATTTCTTAAGGCCACACCACTCCTTACCTGGTAACTTGTGAGCTGAAGGTCTACCCAGCTGATGGAATGGCACTCGAGACAGCGAGCGGGAGAGGTGTTAATTAATTATGGAGTGGGGACTCTGCTCTCCCTTTCTTTTACACCCTCTCTTCCTTTCCTATACTTTTTCATCATAAAATTGAAATAGATTCAGATTTGTTATAAAAATTCCACAGCGAAGCCCCCCTTTCTCTTCCTGAATTAGAGAAGGAAGCTCAGAGGTTTTAAACTATTGTTCTCTATGATAAAGGACCTATTCTGACCAAGCCAGCTCAGTCAGTCAACAAGGTCATAAGCAAGGGAGTGAGGATTGAAGAAGAAAAACAATTAGACAACACTATAACATGACTCCAGCCAGGACGGAGTCTGAAGCAGCTTTATTCCTTCCCAGTCTGCTTTTATATCAGTCTAGGTACATCCAGAAAAACACGGTCGGTTCTTAGATCAAAGACAAAGTGATCAAGTGAACCAGGAGCTCACACAGGATAGTCATCAAGAAAAGCAGTAAGCCAAAGGATCACACAAGGTCATAATTAAGTAAAGAAGTAAACAAAGACAGTCGACAAAGCAGTAAACAAAGCCCTGGGGGTCACTGTTTCTCACATTCTTATCTGAGCCTACTTCCTTGTCGGAGCCCAGTGACAAATGCGGCACCAAAAGCTCTCAACACTGTTCCACAAACCAGGGAACCATAACAAAGATTCTACCTATTTCCAAGCATTCCAGGATGGGAGTCACAAACAGGGGTGGGCATGTAGACCTACCATTGGCTAGAATACAGCCCGCACACCACGGAGGACTCTTCCATTTATTATGGGACTCTGTGGCCGCTACTCTAACAGGGACACATAAGGATGCTTAGTGTAAGTGTCAATTTTGTACCCTCAAATCCTTGAAATATTTGGCTTTTTTTTTTTGTTTGTTTTTTGTTTTTGTTTTGTTTTGTTTTGTTCGGCAAATGGTTGTAGGTAGGGACCCTTTGGGGATCTATTGAGGACAGTTACTTTTTTTTTTTTTTTTTAATTAAGACAGGGTTTCTCTGTATAGCCCTGGTTGTCCTGGAACTCACTTTGTAGACCAGGCTGGCCTCGAACTCAGAAATCCGCCTGCCTCTGCCTCCCAAGTGCTGGGATTAAAGGTGTGCGCCACCACGCCCGGCCAGTTACTGCTTTTTACTTGCTACAGTGGTGAAGTGTTTTTTGAGACCCAATCTTTCAACAGGCAGAACCTGATTCTTAAAATAATTTTATCTTATGCTCACCACTAGTCTTAGGAATAGAATGGCTGTTATTATATAAGTGCCCTCCTGCCTCAGCCCGGAAGCAGAGGGTTAGTTTAAGTTATACAGGAAGCAAGTAGAAATCTGTTTTTCAACCCCATCTTTCCTGTTTGGGAAACAATTTTGTTTTTGTTAAGCTAAATCCTATCCTGGGGAGTCTGTGGCTGCAGTAGATTCACCCTGGGTGATACTGTATTCAGGTAATTCTCTGTGTCCGCAGAGCAGAGATGAGTGGCAAGAGAAGAGGTGAAAATGTCAGTAGGCAGTGGGGTGTCCTGGAAAATGTCTTTTTGTATTCTTTTACCAGGCTTTTGTTCAAGTCAGGTTACTCTGGCAGTTAGAGGCGCCGCTGAGTAGAGTAGACTCCGACGATGTAGGTACGGTATGTAAAAGGGTGCTTTTGGTGGTCAAATGCTACATGCAACTAATGACTTATGAAAAATATTATCCACTTAGATTATTATCCAAATATAAATGAGTAGAAACTGAAACCGCCTTTTGCATTACCACTCAGGAACCTGGAGGAAAAAAAAAAAAACACCCTCATGAAAATATAGTGACTTAGCTCCCTGGCTTACATATGTATAGTTCACAACCGCCTCGGACAATTTCTTTCTAGTTTTGAATCAGGAAACCGTATCTTTACTGGAGTGTCAGTCTGCTTGGTTATTAGAAGCACAAATAGAACTTTTAAAGATGGTACCTCTTCGACTGCCTCCTCTGTTTTGTTAGGAGGTGGTGAGGATTTAAGTTGTCATGAGATGGACCGCCGTCTCAAAATGCTATGGTCTGGTGACACAAACATCAGAAAAAAAAATCCTTCCGTTTTTTAAACTAAAAACTCCTTTCTACTACTACTACTACATCTTTAATCTTTTTTTACAGTCCAGTCATTATTCTCCTCCTGGCATACCCTCTGACAGTTTCTCATCCCATTCTTCCTTCACCATCTCCAAGAGGATGTCCCCTTATCCTCTGCCAGGCCTCCCCACTCCCTGGGGCCTCAAGTCTCTCCAGGGTTAGGTGCATTTTCTCTCACTGAGCCCAGACCAGGCAGTCCTCTGCAGTGTATGTGTCGGGGGCCTTGGACCAGCTAGTGTTTTCTGCCTGGTTGGTGACTCAGTGTCTGAGAGATCTCTGGGGTCAAGGTTTGTTGAGATTGTTGGTCTTCCTATAGGGTTGCCCTCCTCCTCCTCCTCAACTTCTTCCAGCTAGAAAGTAATTTTCTTACAGTGCTTGAGGCTAGAGCTCTGGGATCAAGCTATGGGTGATTTCTGTCCCCCAGTGTCTTTTTTTCTGGGCTTGCCGATGGTATCTTCCCCTGGTCTCCAGCACGTCTGTTTTGACATTCCCCTTTATCATGAGGGTACTGCTCATGTTGGATTAAGTTTTTCCTCCTTAAAAATCATGTTTTAATGTCATTTTAAAAAAAATGATAGTGTCTTACAATATTGTTACACTTTGAGAAATCGGAGGTTAAAAATCAATATATGAATTTTGGGGTGTGTGGAGTAATGTAGCCAGTAAAACTTGAGACTGGTTTTTACATTGGCAGTAAATGGCTGACTAAACCAGCTCTTCTTCCCTGGGTCACTTGATGGATCACGTTACGCCTGGATTCTGTAGAAGAGTTTATGACATTTAAGACGTGTATACATTGATCAGGCTCCCAACTGTTTCCCCCAGAGTCTGAGTCCACACAGTGATGTAGACTTGTGGGGTAAATTGAGAACTTGTCTCAGTCTTTGGATTATTTTTTCCTTAAATGCATGTAAAAGAATCAAATCCTCATTTTAATCATAGTTTCTACAGGGGTTGGAATCCACATACAGATTCCAAATGCCAGACAAAAATCTTGAAGAACATTCCATTCATAAATGGAGGTTTAGTAGATTTCAGTAGCTGATAAGCATTTTTAACTCTTTGACTGGACCTACAAAATCTACAAGATAAGATCTCACAGGTTCCAAACACAGAAGCACCGAGTTGCAACTTGTGTTATTTAGCAGTTTTTAAGCTAATATAATATTTAGCTATTATGCATTAATAACTAATATAATATTTAGTTATACATTTATCTTTGAGCAGCAAAGATAAATGCATAATAACTAAATATTATATTAGCTTAAAAACTAATTGTCATGAAAATGGGACAGTTTTTACACAAACCAAATACAGCTAAGGATTTCTGCTCTGAATTCTAAAGCAGAATAGGCAGCCCCCTTCCATTCCCCCAGCCCCTTAAGTCAGACAGGGTGGTAGAGCAGCTGCTCTGTCAGAATCCACAAGGAAACCCGCACGTGTACCTGGGATAAGGATCAGTTCAGAAGAGCTGGAACTTCCCTGCTTGTGTAAGTTCTGCTGTTGCCGTCGTTTGACAACCTTTGACATAATTATTTCCACGGAGAGGAGTAAGCTATCTGGTTTTTGGCTGTGTGGCCTCTTATTTTACACAATTCCATGATTGCAGGTTTTTAAATGGAAGTAGTCTATGAGCAAAGACTTCAGAGAGCAGACGTTTGTTTGGGATTGCTTCTTGGTCAACATGGATGCTCCTGTTGTACAGGCTTTCATCCTTGAGAAGGGTTTCTTCTTTGAAATCTGTACCTTTTGGACCTGTGTCTGAACCTATCTTGGTTCTCTTCTTAAAACAAGGAAATAATTATTGTTCTGTCGAAACAGCTTATCCCCTCCCCCCAGTAACGGATTTACCTCTTGATAATTAAGAATGCCACTGGAAATGAAATAAATGTCTTAATTGTTCCAAACTTAACGTTGATAGTGCTTTTGAAAACGGCCATTTTTAACAGACTTTTAAAGGACAGTAGTTCTGTCTGCTGAAACTCGAGGGCTTTTGCTGCAGACAGAAAGTTGGTGTTGAGGCAGTTTTCCTTCTCAAATGCCAGAGGCCTTTGGTGGGGCAGGAGGTAAAGCTCTGTAAGCTGGCACCGTGCTTAATGTGGGCTCGGGGACTGATTTCTGGAAGGTCCTCTTGGAAAGCGTGAAGCAGGACAATAAGGAGACTGACATCAGCTCACTCGAAACTGACAATGGCCAAGATCAGAAAAAGTAAATTTATTGGGGAGCCCAGGACTCAAGAAGGCACCTTTACTGGTGGGGTTTTGCAGAAGTGGTTGCTTTTTCCAGCGGAAGAGTTTGTGGCGGTTGAGGTTGAAGATAAACTTTGTAAAGAGACACTGGATACGTTTCGAAACAATCTTTCCAATTCTATTAGTTGCCGATAAGGACAGGTCAAACTGCCACCTTTCCTGTCTGTCCTGACTCTCTCTGTTGTGAATTACAAGGCTAACTGAAATAAAATCTTCAGTGGTGTTTATTAGTTGAATGCTGGCCTTAAAGAAGTTGATACTTAGGTGTGTGACGGGTAGTGAATAATGCTGTTAAGAAATAACTACATTTGGGGGGGATATTTGAGATCTAAAGCAGGGAGTTACAGTTGCCATTGGACTTACTTATCAACTGTAGCCTCTTTAGAGGGGACAAAAGAACTTATTGAGAAGAGAACAGAATTTCAAATAAGCTCCATGCATTTATGAGTTTTCCCTCTTTCCCCGCAAGCAGACACACAGGAGCCACTGGTCTAACCCACAGCGCAAATGCTCTGGGGTTGTTTGCAGCAGATACCCCAGTAGAAATAGGCTTCCCATCAGATGCTGTACTTGCTAATATATAAAAACTTGATCTGTCACCATTAAAAAATGTTCTTTCCATCTTATAATAGGAGTGCTATGGCCTTTCTTTTAATTTTTAATTTTTATTTTTTATTTAATTTTTCTTTCAAGGTTTAAGCTGAACATATCAAACACTCTCCCCACCCTCCCACCCCACACATGTTCAAGCTTATTCCTTCTTGGCATACATACAGTTGGATTAATGATGTTAATAGCTTTATGCCGTGTCAGTGTTATTAATTTTACTTTATTGAGTTGTGCTAAGGGCAGGGCCGTCAATCCCCATAGATGACAGCGCCCTGGCCTTGGTCCGAAAGGAAGCCTTGTTGCATGTTCATGGGTGTTTGTCATTACAGCCAGCTAGAACTTGATTCCTGTAGGCTTCCCATCAGTTGTCAGCTAGATATTTCTCTGCATACCATTAATATTGGCAATTCCACTAATTCCTTCTGTGGCTCATTACACTGCCTAATTAACCTCCTCATTTAAAAAAAGTGTGAACAGACTGGCTATAATTCTTATTTCTGGAGGCTTCTGAACATATGACTAGGTTTTGTCTCATTTCTTCTTATTCCATATTTTAAAAAATTCTTTGCTTCCCCCCCCCCAGCACTTTGGAATGACTAAGTCTTTCATTTATACTACTTAAAATCTTCACTTAAAACTGGCTGCTCATTTTGGTGTGAGAGTATAATCGACATGCACGCAAGCTTCTACCATTCAAAGACTTCAGAACCTCAAATCATGATTTATTTTTGCTGCTGTAAAAGAGAGCAAATACTGATGTTCTTTTCTGCAGAAATGGCAGTGTCTGCCCGCAGTTGCTCTGTTTTGACACTAGGTGGCCAACACGCATCGAAACAAACAGGTTTGATCATTGCATGGTGGAGAACATTTTACAGGGAGGGGATTTTTTTATTAGCATTTAAAGAGAATTTAAACACAGGAACTTCAGGGTTTGTATTTAAGCTTTCTGGAAATAATTAAATCACACAGACCCACAGAATTAAAGGAACCAGGGAATTGGAAGGTATGGTTTCTGGTCTATATATTTTACTTAAAAAATATGTGATTATACATCCAGAGGCCATACTTTCCAGCTGAATTTATTGAGCAAATTACTTGACAATATCCATTTTATATAATTACTACAACAACAAGAAGATAAGTCTTAGTTTCCCCTCTTGATACATTTGTAAACATTACCATCTATGCAGCTTTCTTTTGAAACAGTCTCCAATGTATGTTCATTTAACTCTTTCTTCCACTTTTAGCTCCATTCTGAGGAGGAACAAGAAACTACATATTGATAGTTGTTTAGTTTTGTTTTGCTTTTGAGACAGGGTTTCTCTGTATAGCCTTGACTTTCCTGGGACTCACTGTGTAGATCAGGCTGGCTTTGAACTCACAGAGATCCATCTGTGTCTGCCTCCAGAGTATAGGAATTAAAGGTTTGCTCCACCCCACCCCCCAGGGTATTGCTAACTGACTCTCACCGTGCTTTTTAATTTCAGAATGTACATTGTTCTGCTAAATCGTTGGCTTCGTGTTAATGTGAGAATCTGTTTGCGTTTAGTGCTTATATGGGATTCCTGAGTATGTGAATGAGGTTGGGTGGTGGCAGAGTGGGTGTGTCTCTGATTCTTGTGCCTCCTCCTGGGCTCTTCTCCTTCTGTTTGTTTGTCTTGTCCAACTCTGTTGGGTTTGTTCTCCTTTTCCGTATTACATTTAATTTTATTATTATCTTTTAGAAGCCTGTTTGTTTTCTAATGAGGGACAGAAAGGAAATGGATCTGGATGGGAGGAGAGGTGGGGAGGAACTGGGAGGAGTAGAGGGAGGGGAACCACAATTATCATGTGAGGAAAAAATATTTTCAATGGAAGGAGAAAACTTATTCCAATTAATTTTGGGGAAAATGTCCTTTGTCACACATAAGTGCAGAATTTTCTTATAAGGTCTTATGACTATAAGCAATGAATAGATACCCCAGACTGTAGGAGTTTAAAATAGATCTCCAAGCTTGCATCTGCAAATAAAAGTAATATTTTCTTCCTTCCTTCCTTCCTTCCTTCCTTCCTTCCTTCCTTCCTTCCTTCCTTCCTTCCTNCCTNNCTNNCTNNCTCTCTCTCTCTCTCTCTCTCTCTCTCTCTCTCTCTCTCTTTTTCTTTCTTTAAAAAAAGATTTATATATTTATTTCATGCATGTAAGAACACTGTTGCTGTCTTCAGATTCACCAGAAGAGGGCATCAAATCTCATTACAGATGGTTGTGAGCCACCCTGTGGTTGCTGGGAATTGAACTCAGGACCTCTAGAAGAGCAGTCAGTGCTCTTAACCTCTGAGCCATCTCTCCAGCCCCCAAATAATATTTTCTAAAGCTGAAAAAAAAATAGTGAGAGTCTGTTTGCTTTATCAACCTTACATTGGTAATATGTGAATAGAAAAAGGCAAAGAATAAGTCAGAAATCGAACTGGAGAGATGTCCCAGCAGTTTGGAGCACTTGCAGCTTTGTTAGCTAAAGTATAAAGATGTACATTGCTGTGGAAGTTCCTGGATATGTCAGGTGACACAGACTCATGGGGTGTTTTGCTAAAACAGACAGTGGTGTTTTGCTGAGGCAAGACCCGTGGGAGGACATATGATGTTTGGAGAAAGTAAGAATAGTACTCAATGGACAGTGATGGTGTTGGAGTAGGTGTGTCACTGTGGGTGTGGGCTTTAAGACCTTCATCCTAGCTGCCTGGAAGCCAGTCTTCTCCTAGCAGCCTTCAGACGAAGATGTAGAACTCTCAGCTCCTCCTGCGCCATGCCTGCCTGGATGCTGCCATGTTCCTGCCTTAACGATAATGGACTGAACCTCTGAACCTGTAAGCCAGCCCCAATTAAATGTTGTCCTTATAAGAGTTTCCTTGGTCATGGTATCTGTTCACAGCAGTAAAACCCTAACTAAGATATTGGGAATATGCTTATAGCAGATATTCTTCATCTCATAAACTAAATATCAAGACAAAAAAAAAAAAAAGGTCTGAATTACCCAAGTCACTGGTTTTAGGTTAGAATGCAATGCCCTGTAAATGTTACTTATTTCCAGTATTAAAAACCTTAAAAACATTTAAAACTATACATACGCACGCACGCCTGTCTGGGGGATATGTCCATGAGCACATGCGTTTGTGGGGGGAGAGGAGGAGTTGGATTCTGTGGTGCTTGAGTTAAACGCAGATAGGCGCTGCCTGATGTGGGTTCCAGGAACTGAGCTTGGGTCCCCTGCAAGTTCACGGTGTCCTCTTCACCAGAAGGCCATCTCTCTAGACACCTTAACTCTAGTTTCACAAATCAGACTCTACTACACAATAGGTGCATTCGGATTGTGAGTTAACAGCATGGGATGCACGTAATGCCCGAGAGGCTAAGAGTTATGGAGACATGTTTTATACTGCCGGTGGAAAGTTTTAATAACAGGAATGAGCCCAGAGATGATGTTCTGGACAGACTTCCTGCCGTGACCTAAGACGAGGGCTCTGTTACCTTTAAGGGGGCATTGATGCTTCTCACGAAACACTTGATTTAATTCATTGTGCAAAATGTTAGCCTCTGCGATAGCTAGAGTGTAAACAGCCTCCCATTTCCCCTGTCCAAGGTGCTTATGCAGGTCTGCCTGTTAGAGATGGGGATTTAGCCATTTGAGCCTGGGATAGCTTTCTGACCCCTGTAGTCCAGGAACTGTGACCAACCGGATTCCAGCAGAGACTTACACAGTGACTGGCATGGAGGCTTCCCCTACAAATGCTCTTAGACACCTGAGGCCATCACAACAGCGGTAGTCATGTATCACACTGTATGCACACGTATGACATGCATGCACTGTAGCACATGTCTTCACCATTTAATTGAATGCTAGAAGGCATAGTTACTCTCAACTCTCCTTTTTTTTTTTTGTTCAGTCACTTGTTAGACAGGGAGAGAGGCGATGCATTGCTGGGTGGCTGTAGGCCTGTGAGGCAGCCCAGCTAAAACCAGACAAACTTCTTTACCTGAGACTAAGCTAAACACAGATAACCAATCCACAGAAATGTGGCCCAAATCAGTTACAGGACAATTGTGTCATCTTGGCTCTTTTGCACACCATTCTTTTTAATTAAAAAAGGTTTACTATTATTATTAACTGAATTCCATACCACTCACCTTTCATAAACTTTTATTATTATTATTATTATTATTATTAACTTTATATCCTACTTACCATCTCCCTCCAGGTCACCCCCTCCCACAATCCTTTCCCCCTTCCCTTCTTCTCTGAGTAGGTGGGGATCCCTGAGTATCCCCTACATCCTGGCACATCAAGTCTCCATGAGGTTAGGCACATCCTCTCCTTTGAGGCCAGATAGGGCAGTCCAGCTAGAAGAACATATTCCACAGACAGGCTATACAGCTTTTGGGACAGCCCTTGCTCAGAGGTGCACATCGGTTACATATGTGAGGGGAGGCCTAGGTTCAGCCCATGTATGCTCATTGGTTGGTGGTTCAGTCCCTGTGAGTCCCAAGGGTACAGGTTAGTTGATTCTGCTGGTCTTCATGTGAAGTTCCTATCCCCTTAGGGGCTGCAAGCAAAGCCACCCATCTTCTTATCTTGAAGCTGTGTCCCTGTATGTCTGATAGGCGTGTTAGGGACTCTGCTACTTATAGGGAGACTAAAAGTTACCAACATGTATGTGTGCCACTTTGGAGTGAGGCTTGTCTTCCCTTTATCTACCTGATTACGTGAAACCATTCTATAAATGTTTTAAAAATAGATCTAAAATTAAACTGGATGTGGTGGTGAATACCATTAATCCCAGCACCGAGGAGGCCTGGGCATGTGGCTCTCTGGGAGTTCAAGGCCAGCCTTGTCTATATAGGGAGACTGCTCCTCACCCCGCAAGTGGAAACATTCTCTCAGTCCCCAGAAGTTAAGTTGAGTGTAGTGGTCCATGGTAGTACGGACACTAGAGAGGCTGAGGAAGACGTCATACCTAAAGCTTGCCGGGGCTTTATCCCGGGCAACTTGGAGAGCACCATATTTTGGAAAAAAATAAGTATGGGGAACGTGGCTCAGAGATAAAGGACTTGAGAGGATGGGAATGGCTTGGGACAACGGGAACAAAGACAGGCAGGCGGAGATGAATGGGCCTTGGGCCACTCTCTTTATGAGTTCGCAGAGAACCCAAATTGTATTCATTCTCTTAAATATTATGATTCCTGGATGAACAAATGCAGGGGAACTGGAACCAGTGTTGCTTCTCTCCCCCCCCCCCNCATCACCTCCTCTGTCTTTCTCCTTCCTTCTGCTTCACACAAGGTCTCACAAAAAAAAAAAAAAAAAAAAAAAAAAAAAAAAAAAAAAAAAAAAAAAAAAAAAAAAAAAAAGTGTGTGTGTGTAACTGTTCATGGGGCCGTTTGCTGGTCGCTACTGTGTTTGTGAAACGTCCTCAGCTCCCCTCCCCTCTTCTGTCTCCCGCCCCCCCCATCCCTTTCTTCTTAGTAACGTCTCTGCAGTCTTACACATGTTTTGTTAGTGACATTTCAGAATCCCGGGCCCTGATAATTTCGCTGTCCTTGTAACTCAGGAGACAGAATGTTTTCAAGTTTGGGGACACTGCTGGGACACTCTGTGAATGAAAATGTAAAAAGCAAGGTCGACGGCTGGCTTTTGATTTGGCAGGCCTGGTTTGAATCCCTCCACCAACTCATTTCATTCACAGGCGAAATCGGTTCAGCTCATCTGTTTTATTGGATGTTGTGAGGATTTGAGATGAGGGGTTGAGATAACCTATAAACCTTCTACTAGAGACTTAAAGTGCCTCTAAAATCTCTACTATGGCCAAGGGGAATGTGCAGTGTCATATACAATACCTTAAACAACGTCTGTTCTTAAGTACACCCCACCATAAGACAGAGCCTTTCTATTCCTAGATATTTACTTATGAGAACTGAAAACATATGTTCACTGAAAGATTCCCTCCTGCTCAACTCAGAAATAACACAAGAGGTGCATGTCAAATAATGTTTAGTATTAACTAAGGAGAAATAAGGAAGTTCTAAGTTCTGACCCGTGGCTGCAGTAACAGGAATGGATCTCAGTGTAATTATGCTGATGGAAAGAAGCTGGCGGGGGGGGGGGGGGGGGAAGACACACCACATGATTTGACTTATCAGATCTGTAGTATGGGCAGCTAACTGCAGCCAGGTGTACTTCAGTAGAAGAGTTTTAAAGGCAGAGAGAAGGAAGTTTGCAACAGTAATCTTTGTTGTAAGTTCTCAGAATACAGCGAGTTGTGATGAACTTGCAGTCCAGTTAAATTAAGCATTAAAAAAAATTATTCATTTAAAAAAATGTGGTAGAGTTTGGAGGAGGCAGAAAGGTTAACCAGACGGTAGATTATCAACTCCAGGGTTCTGCTAAGGAAGATGAGTGTTCATCATTTTGATTTTTTTGTTTTGTTTTGTTCTGGAAGGAATGCAAAGTATTTTGTTTCAGAGTCCCGAGAGTCCTGATTTCCACACCTCCATCTGAAAGTTATTTGGATCTATTTGCCTGGAGATTGAACAGAGAACACAAGGTGTTAGGAGATTTCAGCATCATTAGGTGTTGGATGAGGATCTGTGGATGGGGAAGGTCTGTTTTATTTTGTAATTACACAGTTATTCCCTTTACTAACTTTTTAATGTGCTTGTAAAAGTACAGTGGATTAAATTGTAAAAAATAAGATTTAAATGTCCCACATTTTAGCAGCAGAAATAATATGATAAATTGATAGGTTTTCATGAAACCACAAAGACCCTTACGAATTAGACACTAGAAAGATGATGGGGGAAGGCCAGGGCTTTGAAGTTATGTTGAAAAGTTTTTTTTCTTATAGTGAAGAATCCAGGTTTTAATGTCATTCTTGCTTGGAATCTCTGGCTGATCAACAGACAGAAAATTACAGTAAGATTTGCAATGAAACAGTGCCAGGTTATTAAAAGAAAACAAAACCAAAAAACAAAACCTTGTCCCTCTGGGAAATGAGTTACCATGTAATTGGGATAAAATAAAAGCCTTTAATCACATGAGACACTGGTTTTTTGAAAGAGGTCATTTGAAGGTATGTTGTGCAAAATGATTGCCATGCTCCGGAGTGTCGCAAACCTACCAGGTACAATTGATTAAAATCCAAAACCCTGTATTATTTTGTTTTGGGTTCTCATTTGAAATTGCTTCAGTTACTCCCAATTAAAAAAATAAATTATTGTCTTTCTTTAAGAGTAGACTAAGTACAATGATCAAGTTAGAAAAGAATAAATAAAAATTAAAAATGAATAGAAAAATGTTTAATCATAACCTTGATACATATTTTATATTTAATACACACAAATGTCTAAGGCACACCTCCCACTAAATGACAATGTTCACAAACTCTAAACAGCAAAGTTACAGGTGTAACTAGCTTAATTGTGGCTGACGTAATAAATCTTTTTAATAAAATTCACAGGAACACTTTATTAAAATAGCCCTCCCAACTTAATTACCTGAAACCCTTTAGATAGAAAATAAGGCTAAATTACTAAGTTTGTTACCATAAAATCACCAGCCAAAACATATCCCTTAGTTCTTAGTAACAATGGTAATAAGTGGTAGTTTATAGATGGTGGAATGCTAATCTTTCAGTGACTTGGGGCTGGGGAAACACAACAACTTAGACCTGGGAAGAATTTAGCCAGCTTGAAAAATTAACCTAGTGGAACGAGAGAGGAGTCAGTTACAGACAAGATCCCTGAGTAAGCGTTCCAGAGTCGACATTTTGTCTCGTTGTGTCTTACTCATTTTTCCTACTATCTTAACCACTAGCTTAAAGGTTTTCTCATTCATAAGCACGATCAAAATGAGCTTAGTCTAAGAAGTTCTTTCTTGGGAGATCTTATGTACACCGCTTAAACTAAGACCCAATTTGGCCAAACCTTAAGGACATGACCTTCTAGGATCTGTCTCTGAAATCTCCGTAAAGTCAGGATATTCCTTTAGCAATAATATGCTATCATGGGATCGTGTAAAAAAAACTCCTTACTTTTGACTCTGTCAGAATTTGTTAGTTGTAGAAACTCAAAATTCTCTTAAGTCGGATAGTATAAGAAAATACTTTTTTATTTTTTGGAAAAAAATTATGAGTCCCGGTGACAGCCGGCAAAGCGTTCTAACCCAGATTTGCCGCTAGAGGGAGACATAGTCCAGCATTTGTAGCGTTTGCTGTCGTCTTACAATGCTTTTTCTTTTTTTTTTCTTTCTGCAGGAAGGTGGTTTGCTCTCAGCATCTGCAGCCACTGCTGACAGAATTGGGAGGGAGACGGAGGGAATCAAAGCCTCCTGGTCCAGCCGTCCCATTTTACTGCTTAACTCAGCCTGGAGTGTCAGAACCATCTCTGCCTGCCTTCTCTGTGCTTTGTATAGTGGGGCCAGTCGCTCTCAACGGCCAACCCACTGAGTGGAACAGGGGTCTAGGGTGGACCAGTCCGTTGGGGTGACTTTCTAACATTATCTCTAGTGTATTTTAACAGTACAGCGCTTGTGGTGGTTCTTAGAGAGAGACAAGCTTTGATTTATTTTATTTTTTTATTTTTTGGCTTCTTTTTCTTCTGGTGATCTGGATTTGTTTCCTCGGGCCCCTCCCCTTGTTCTGTTCTTTCTCACTCCCGCCTTTGGCGAAGTGACACAGGCGACACCTGCTCGCTTGTGCCTGCTGCTGGAACTCGCACCTCCACGGTGGTGAAGGTGCCGGCGCGCTCGTGACTTGGGGGGACAGCAGAGGGGTCCCCTCCCTTGGAGCACACGATGCCGAGAGTGGTGGCGGGTGGGCAGCGAGGAGCTCGACCGGCTGCACTTGGAGGCGCGATCGAGGGGCTGCAGCTGGCTGGGAGTTGCTGCTAAGTGGACGCGACTCGACGGCGCCCAGGTGTCCGAGAGGCCACCCGCGGGACCCGAGTGCGAGCTGCGGGAACGCAGGCGTCTCCCGGGGAGGACGCCGGCCGAGCGCACAGCCCGCGAGCCTGCTCAGAACCGCTCCACACCGCGAGCCTGCAGACCTGGGAGAGCCGGGGAACTCGAGGAGTGTGCTGGGCGGCGGAGGCTGCTCTGCTGAAGGTGAATCACCGCGTCCAATTGCCTTTCCCTAGAGAACCCGGGGGAGGGCGGGAGAGGGGGAAACGTGTGAGCGCGCGCGTTTGTGTGCAAGGGAGAGCCGACGCGGGGCGAGAGGAAAAGTCCTCGCTCGCCGCTCAAAGCAAACAAACCGGAGATGGAATAAGAGCGGCGGTGGCTGGAGCCCGCCTGGATCCTCGCAGTCGCGGGACCCGAGCGCACCGTGCGCATCGCATCGCATCGCATCGCAACGCCGGGGACAGCGGGCGACCGCGGACGCCGCCGGGGGCTGCGGAGACTTTGGCTCTCCCCCTCGGTCGACGACCCTTCCGATTACTTTGACACTGTGGGATAAAGAGCAGAGCCCAGGGACCGGCCTCGCGCGCTGCACCTTCCTCTTGCTTCGGGGAAGGGGGACCCCAGCTTGTAGGTGAAGACACTGCCGAGTCCCACTTTAGCCTTCGGAGGAGGCGGCACTCACACTCGCTCGCCCTCCGCGAACACACACCGGTGGACTTGAGGTCCCTATGCCCCTGGATGGTGCCAGCGGACCGGCATCTCGGAAGCGATGCAGGAGCGGTGAGACTGGCGTCGGCCCGCGGAAGCTACCGGACCATCGCTAGGTGCTGCCGCCACCGGGACGCCCGGCTGCAGGTAGGTGCGAGCCGCGCCTTCGGTCGGGCTTTGGGGACCACAGTGGCCGCGCGAGGTTCGCGCGCCTCCACAGCCCTCACTGGCACTGTCTCTTCCCTTGGCTATCAACTGGGCCCGGGGGCAGAAACCGGCTTGTCCCAGGAGGCCAAGATGAGGGTAGATACGGTCCCACAGCCCGTGTCCTCCAGCCCCCTACCCTCCCGGCAGAAGGTGAGGACAGGGGCGGGGAAGAGGGACACCCGGAGGGGAACAGAGCCATGGCAGGAGGCTTGGGGAGCAGGGTCCATCTTATTTCAGAAGAGGAGAGACCCAGGCGAGGACCGAAATGGGGTTCAATTGGATCCCTCACCAATCCTGGCTGGTGGGCTTCTGACACTTTTCATAAGCAGTTGGGGGTCGCAGTCAAGGGAGAAATCAGCGAGGGGTGATGGCCCAAGGGAAGGTCTCTTGTCTGGAATGCCGACTTTCTGTCCACTTCTGAGTAGTTAATTCCCAGGCCTGTGTGCAGAGGGTGGGCGTTTCCAGGAGAATATTGACTCCTCCACCTCTAACTATTTCCACAAAGAATCACGTTCATAAGTTCCGGGGCCTCACCCGCCTAAAGGTTTATTTAGCTCTGGGAACAGACTCCTTATTACCGAATAAAACAGCTTTCTGTAAAAGCTACTTCAAGGGAGCTTTTTTAAAGTATCGTTTAATAAACAGCGTTCGGGGGGGCACAGTTCGGGGGGGGCACGACTAATGGCTTGTCGTTTCTTGTTTCTACCCGGGTAGATGACTTTCACATCTTGCCAGTAGCACAGATTTTTATTTTTATTTTTTCTGCCTACTTGCTTTGCTGTCCCCTCTTCCTTCTAAGAGGCTAGGTGTCCACCAAGAGGTGTTTTCCTCAGGCGATGGATGACTGTTAGCTATTAGTCGGCAATGCCACATTTACAGAAAGCGCTTCTGCAAAGGCAAAGTTTGAGGTCTGTCACCCTATTTCTGGAGCCGCGGGCTGAGCCACCTGGCCTCCTCTGGAGGCGTCTCCATAGGCTCTCTAAGAGCCCTGGGGAGGCCAAGCTTTTCCTCCTGCTCCATATTCCACTGACTGGCCAGTGTTAAACAATTGCCTGAAGCCTTGGGAATTGAATGTGTAGTTACTACAGTGACCAGCTTCTCCCCATCCTGTGCCGGGTGAGTTCATCTCCTGCCAATGAGAGAGAGGATGAACCATCCTCCTTTTGTGATTGTGAAATCTCCCCTTGAATACCAAAGTCCTCCTTGGGTTTAAAAACAAAGAAACAAAAGCTCATCTCCATCTCAGAACCTAAGTTTTTTTTTCCCCCTATGAAGAGCACCTCTCCCCCCTCCCTCCCCCCTATCACTTGGTATCCCAGGGCCTTACTCAGGACAGGGTGAATTTCAATGACTGTGGACTGACTAGTAATTATCTGGTTCCTGTCTGCCCAGTCAGATTGCTTTGGACATCCTCCTTCCTACGGTTATCAATTAGCACCTTTAAACTGCTCTATTAGGCAAGGTAAGTTAAGACAGTTGAGTAATTAATTTAAGGTTTCCATGTGAAGTAATAGAGGAGATTACTGGCGAAGAAGAGTAAAACTACATTTGATGTTTTAAAGACTCAGAGCACAAGGATAACTGATGAGTCCTTTACCGTTTCAAAGCCGGCACCCAACCCCGTACATTTTCAATAACAGATCAGGCATGATTGTCTCTTTCCCTGATTCATGCTGTTCTGGATCTCTCGAGGCTGCTGTTTGGAGCATGACCTTCTTAGAGTCTTTATTTTTAAAAGCCATCAGTAACCACTTACAGGCCATCAGTAACCACACTGAAGCTTATTTTATTCTAATTTCCCCAATTTCCAGTGCAAACAACTGGACTGTATTATTTACGTGCTTAAGGTTTGGAGAAAGACCGTTACTGCCAACAGAGTACAGGCACGGGGAGCCTTGTAAGAGGCAAACATAGTTTTAGTGTTGCTTTATTCAAAATGGCTTTCAAAAGACTGATCAAAGTCTTGGTTATTTTCTTGCCTTTAGAAACAGTGGGTTACTGGGCTTTGCTTCCCATTTACATACAGTGCTATTTGGTGTGTGTTTCTTAAGAGGAATCAGGAAACCTTTGTGTCAAAGCAAAAGCCTACATAATGCTATAAGTTGTGGTAGAGGGGAGTGTGAGGGCTCCGAGTGAGTGTGCGCACATGTGATTCTGAATCGGAGGAATGTTAGTTACTTTAACAATGACAAACTGGAGAGAAAAGATGCTGTAGGCTTGGGTCGGCGTGGATCCACTCTTCGTGGGCACTATGTTATCTGCATTTAGTGTTTACTAACCACCAAGTTATAGAACACGATGACACGGCTATAGAGAAAGGTCTATTTTTAGACATAGCCACTTTCCCCTCTTAAAAATTTATAAAGTACTGAAACTTTTGGGGGTGATCTAACATTTTAGAGAAACTGTGTTATGTTTCATCAGAAAGATTTAGTAGTCCTGGATTTAATATCTATGACACAAGTGTTTTTGATGGCCCTCTTAACTGGCATTTTTTTCACATGGAAATGCACAAAGTACATTTTAAGGTTGATCCAGTGCCAACTGGATCTTCTGGATTGCCCTGCACAGGATGGGTAACCTGGACTCTCCAACACTCTATAGGCCCTTCTTATCATTGCCCTAAAAAAACTGGTTCTGTTCGAGCATGTTCGAGTTGAGGAGCCATTGTAAACTAATGGGCATTTACTAATAAGGTTTATAATGGTGCCCCGAAGGAGGAGCTTTCCCAAGTGACGTTGGGTTACTTGTGCCGTATTTGAAAAGCTGAAGCAATCCGAGTGCCCCTCCTGTTCATTCTGCAGTACTTCCTTAGAGATGCCTCCTTAGGTAGCGTTATTCTGCGGCTGTTTTGTTCACTGGAAATTCAAGTACATGACATGACTTGACCACGTCATGTCACGCAGTTTTGTTTCCTGTGGTGAAAAGGATACACGGTGGTAATCTGCCTCAATCTATGGTTCTGGGCACATTTACAAATGCAATCCACCAATCTGTTATGAGTAGGGCTTCATCAAAACAGACAGAAGATGTTCATTAATGCCAACGGCTGCTAGTTATGAAGGCCACGACAGCCAAATCGACATCATTTCTGGGCCCCTGGCTCGCCCAGCGTTTCACAGGATGTGGCTTACTTCTGAGTCACTGGGTTTGGGATGACTCAGGATAGGACTCAGAATTTGCCATTTTGTTGGGGGAATTCTTTGGAACTCTATCTGAACATATTGAGCTATTTAAACATCTCATTGATAAAGAGGAGATGGGCTTACAGGTTACCAGCAGTCTTCTTATGGGGTTTGGAGTGTGGTCTGAAGTGGGTTAGAGACAGGCAGGAGTAGCAAACACTCCTGGAAGTTTGCTTCTGCTTTACAGTCATCAGGGGACCCTGACATGTTACATAGTTCCCTGACATGTTACATAGTTTCCTGACATGTTACATAGTTTCCTGACATGTTACATAGTTTCCTTAAGGTCTGACTATATTCATTCAGAGTAGTGTTTCAGTTCTCCTCATGGAGTAAAGTTGCTCAGTTTTGTCTTCTGCTTCAGTTTCTTATAAAATCTTTAAGAGAAATGACTGTGCTTATTAGAATAGGAAAAAAGTAGAATTTAAATATATTTCCTGTGCCTTATGTTTCTGTACAATCCCTATATATGCAAATGTTTTCATGGAATGCAGGCAATATATTGATTTTCTGTTAAAGGAGGTGAGACAACTTTATTAAAGGTCTTTATTTTTTGATATCTAGGTTTCCCACTAATTCATATGACTTGACCTATAGCACAACTGCATTTATGGTTTAACAAGATAATTTATAGATGAGTTTTACACTTTGACCCATTGTTAAAAGTAACACATATACTTTTCTTTTCTTTTTTTTTTGAGATACTTTTATTGACAAACTTAAAATATAAAAGTCAGTTTTTCACTTTGTGTAGGGACGTCTTAGGAAGTGTTGTTTGACAGCCTCATGAGAATTCCAACACATTTTTAAGCATAGGCCATATCTGCATATTACTTTTTAAGCACGTTTCTCCACAGTCCCATCGTAAATCTTCTTAATCACATTGAAGCATATTGCTGCTATTAATAGATGGCAGTTACAAATCGGCTACAGATATCACACTCAAAGCTTGTGTTCAATTTCTAAAACTCACCCATTCTCAATGAGGATATCATGTGCATTTGTTGGATCTCCTTGAATAGCCTGCAACAGGCTATTCACCGACTCAGTGTCCATTTGGCAATTGATTGGCATTGCTGTCAGAAGATACAGAACTTAGTTTGACAGAAAATCAGATGAATAGTGGGGACACAAGCTCAAAGGATCTGGTTTGTTCACCATGATCCCTCTGAGGCAAGGGATATATAATTAAGGAATCAAATCAGAGTATCCTTGCCTATATTGTATCACTTCCTCCAGTCTCCTACATTACTCCATAGCAGCTGTAATTGTTTTATGATTTTCCCTGAATTGCCAGTTAGCAAAGGTGCATTTCCCTTTCCCCTACCATCAGTACATCTAGTCATTCAATTAAAGTTATATTTCTATTACTTTCTCTATGCAGTAGATTGTGGAAACTCCTTACCAAGAATCTCAATAATGCAACAATGTTGCATTCTAGCAATGACTATGACCCCAAGGCTAGTACACGGTAAAATGGCAACAAGCAGCCAGACACGACTCCTTCTCAAAATGGGGACAACCAGCCAGACAGGTCTCCTTTGCTCTTAATCATGAGCTTTGCAGAACAAAACCCACACACAGGAAACACTTAGAGTTCTGGTAGCCCTTGATGAGAAAGCTTGTTTCACTAAATATTTTCACATTTATGCATTTCCCCCCCACCCCACAAACTTGTCAGTGTATAATTGCTTGCATGTGAAAGGGCAACTGTGTTACCCTTTAAAGGCCATGCAAAGATCCTAAACCTTCCGGTTTGCAGTGTCAGTTGCCTATGGCCTCAGCTTGCTGCACAGGGAGTTTACTGTTGAGTTTAATTAATACTCCAGGACAACACTTTGCTTTCTTTGGTGAATCAGGCTTCTCTTTGTGAACAAATAAACTGACATATCCATAGTGGATGCTAGGTGGAAGGTTCGGGCACAGTAGATTTGTGTTCTAGAACTTTCAAGTCACAATGGGCTGGGCTGTGAGGAGACAGATTCTTTCTAGAGCAAACAAAAAACCCTGTAATCTAAAATTATCCTCTCTATGTGTCAATGCTTCCCTGGTATTTCATTTATGGCGTAGCACTTTGTCTTCTTTAAACTGTGTGTGTGTGTGTGTGTGTGTGTGTGTGTGTGTGTGTGTGTGTTTGGGAAAGTACAATGAAAACTGTACTTAAATATTCAGTAAGTAAATATGCTTGCTCCCTTCTAGCGTTCATACTTCATGTACACTCGCTCTATTATGAAAAAGATCATCTAGTAAGAAAAGCAAGGCGGGTTATATGCCCCGATTTGTTTTGTCCTGGATTTATAGTTTTTGTCTTTGTGTACTGGACATGCAACCAGAAAAGCTCTGTGTCATGTGCGTGCGTGTGTGTGTGTGTGTGTGTGTGTGTGTTAGAATCTAACTAGCAACATGTGAGCTGTGTGACAACAGAATACGTTCTAGAAAATATTCTTTTTCTAGAGTATTTTCCTTGAAAGGGGAATCCTCAGACAAGTTTTGCTGAAACAATAGAGCATTGTCTTGTAATGGAATAATTGTGTGACTGTTCCTGTCAGGTGAGAATCAGAAGTGCTCAATTCAAACTATTGGAGGAAAATAACACACATACTTTACTATACTATAATATAATTGATAGAGTGTATAATATATGATATAATTCATATATATTCTGTGCTAACTCATGGATAGTCCCATACCCACAGAAGCACAACGTAGTATGATCTTATTTAAGGGAGAAGTGCCTGAATGTTATTTCTGGTTCTACCTTGTTATTGACATATGGTGAATAGCCACTCATATCTGTTGGCATCGGAGAGTTCAGATTCCCTCTGAGAAATTGCCAGTGGACATTGTGACAGTGATAGGGTCAAACTTTGTTTGTGCTGTCTTGTCCTTCAGAAGTTCGAGTTAAATTGAGTGAAAAAGCTGCAACTTTAGTTCCTTTTTCATGGTGTATTTGGAGGAGGAAGCAGGCAGTATTTCTAGATTTCAGTGAGGCAATCCAGAGATCAACGGGGGGGGGGGGGGGGAAGGGAAAGGCTTCGGAGCGTCTTAAGCTAGATAACAGAAGCCCGATTTGGAGAACTTGCGTTTAATGAACAAATTTAACTTAGGTAGCTTAGGGATGGGGTGGGGAAGGTTAGCTCTTAGAATGTTATGTGGCAATAGTTTCCTGCTAGCCTACATATATACTATTCGTACAAATAATTCCCTTATGAAACTCTTTGGACCCATAATTGGTGAGTTCATAAATTTATGCCTAGAACTGGGTCAAATTTTAGACTTTGCTATTTTTAAGGCCTAGTTGGGCCTCACATCATTTGCTAGGTGGTGAACATCCGTTAGCTTGTTGTTTTGTTTTGCTTAGGAGATGACGTATGTAGATATTATAAAACTTGTGTGTGTGGGGTGGCAAGGATGCTGGAGATTGTTTATGTAGCTCAAAGAATAGGTGGTGGTGGGGGTCATAAGAGTATCGCCTTCTTGTTTCAGTTCTTCAGCAACATCTCTCTTAGGTTGAGTTTGCAAGACAATTCAAGTTGTTGATGATGATAATGATGACGACAGTGGTGGTGGTGGCTAAAGACAATAGACGTGGGACCATAACATTGAATCAGGTTAAATCTCATGAGTTGGTTTGTCTAAGTGTCTTAGTCTTCTGGTGCACTCTTTATGTAACATCAATTGTGATAGGCAGTGGGTCTCAGGCTTGTAACATCATGTCTTCATCTACTGCTTGTTTTCACTGCCATTCACATAAAGGGGTTTGGTTTGATCAACCCAAGTAGAAGTAGGTTAACAAATAAATCTTCATATGTTATATAATCATTAGATACATTTATTCAAAAGTTGTAAATTAAAAAAATGTAATAACCCCGAGAAAAGTCCGTTTATTATATATGTAACCCTGCCAGTCGGTTTTGCTGTAACAAAAATACCATAGACCAAGAGGCTTATATGCAAACGTTTATTTTTGATAGGTCCAGAAGCTGAGGTTTCAAAAGCAGAGGGCCAGCAGACCTGTCTGGTGAAGGTCTGTTTTCTTTTTTTTTGGGGGGGGGGGGTTCGAGACAGGGTTTCTCTGTGTAGTGCTGGCTGTCCTGGAACTCACTTTGTAGACCAGGCTGGCCTCGAGCTCAGAAATCTGCCTGCCTCTGCCTCATGAGTTCTGGTATTAAAGGTGTGCGCCACCACACCCGGCTGAAGGTCTGATTTCTGGTGAAAACAGTCACCTTCTTGGAGGAGGGGAGAGGGGAAGAGAAAGGGCGGTGGAAGACCACCACTGTAAATTGCACCTCCATTATAGGGGATACTTTATTCATGGGGGCTCCATTCTTCTGACTTAATTAGCTAACAAACTCCACCTCCAAATACCACAGTGAGGATTCAGGCTTTATTATATGATTGTTTTTCTGGGGCCACAGACATTTATGATATGAATTGCAAGCATTGCCTGTGTTATTGCTTTATCTCAACAAGAGACAAAAAAGGCAATACACTGTTCTGTGCCTGCATTTGCTGGTCATTCTTATTTTTAATTGTGAAGAACAGACCTGAAAAGAACTAATTAAAATAGTCAAAATGTCTGAGTCAGGGTGAACGGGGAAGGAAAAATAGCATCCTGTTATGTAAAAGGAAGAATCTCCGTGCTGTTAGTGCCCACAGCTCACAAAGTCCACCGGCCAAAGGAGTCACTCCCAGAGCCGGCCCCCTTCTTGCCTTGCACACGTTGAGTGCCTTTGGATCAGAGATATGGCGTGGCTTCGACCTTCTCTGAGGGGATGCAAATTCAAATGCCTAAGAGAGTGAGGCTAGGAAGATGAACGAGTGAAAGAGACTGAGGGGAAGATGACAAAATGGCAGAGACCTTAGGGAATTGTGGAGAGGCTGGCCAACATCTAACTGGAGATCTGGCACTGACGGGCTGCCATGATGGAGCAGAGTCTTTTGACTTGTAGAGTAGAACTTAGATGTGAAGGACTCTCTCCAATGTGAAGGTTCCAGAGTTATTAAACTGTGACAATGAATTCAGATTTGAAACCACTTCTTAGTCAAGAGCTGCATCTCTAGGCTGTCTGTGTGTGAAGGGTCATGAGCGTGTCGTCAGGATATATGGACATGACAGGTTAGGGAGATATGTCCTGACTCTTGTGTCATCTCCAGCCATGACTCTCAGCTCTACCTGTGGACTGTGGTTGGCAGTGACAGGACCAGCAGGAGGGGCAGAATGAGAAAGATGAGTGACTCCGTGTGGTTCCAGTATTTAGTTTGATTTCTTCATATATTTGATGCTGAACTCACTCTGAAGTTGGTGCCCTGGTGACAGGGCGAGACAGGGCAGGTGGTCCTCCATTTTGTAGTCTTGCTGAGGCCATTTCTGGTTTAACTTGAATTTAATCTCCTCAGCAGAGAATCCCATGGAAAACTACCCAACTCTCTTCTAGGAACCCCACGTCAACATGCCATGGTTACCTTACAACTTAGTTTCCGTTAAACTAATTGCTTGCTCAGAACGCGGGAGTTGGAGGTGGGGGTGTAGAGAGGGAACTGAGCCCTCCCCCCAGCTCATCTTAGCTTCTGTTAAATTGCTTGCCCATCATCCCCTGCATCTGTGGAGCTAGCTGCCAGGACGTGGTTTCTGCCTTCAACAACCCAGTACTCTGGACACTTGATGTTGTATTTAGGACCCGAATACCTGAGCGTAGCCCCAGCAGGATAGAATTGAAAGACTTTCAATTGGCTACAAACTGTGTCTGAGTGAGCATCTCTGGTGGGCTCCCCGTCCAACCTCTTAAGAGTCTCCAGAGGTGTACTAGATATACAGGAGTTTGTACATGTCCCAAACACTGATGCGCGGTTTTAGTTCTGTGATATGTTCTGCCTTAGCTCATTGCCCCTTAAACTTCTCTGTGTGGACACAAGTCTCGCGGAGGAATTTCCCTAAGCCGTGCATCCTGAAACAGGGCCGCAGGACCTCTATTTCCAACAACGTCTCAGGCAAGGATCACACTGTTAATTGGTGGCATCTAATTTAGGTGGTGAGGCTTTAGAGCGTATTTATCATGGACCGTCGTCATCCCAGGCACTGAGAAAATAGGACTGCAGCTCTCATCTCCTTGACAGCCTCCTCCCACCCTGGTCAGCAGGACGAACCTGATGACTCAGCACTTTGCTCGGAACCGATGTGAGAGCAGAATTAATAAGTGTCTAGATTCTTTCTAGCTTTCTATTCAGAAAACACACTACTGCCTCAAAACGCAAGCTGGAAATGGTCAGTTTTCACCCACGGATGATTTCTTACAGTTTGAAAAAAAGAAGTTTATTTATCCCATAACCAAATCATTATGTTAAATATAGATATATTCTACCCTAAAAGAAGAACTTTAGAGTTTTAGATCATGTTGGGGGATTTCAAGCATCACTGCCAACTTCTAATTTAATGCTTAGTTGTCAAGATTTGGCCACAGTGTCTAGGTTCTGGTTCTGCTTGGATAACTCTGTGAGGAGGTGAGGACTTGAAGAGACTGGTTTTCATTGTGTGCTCTCTTGGCTGCTGCCCGAAAGTGACCATCTCTTTGTAAACAGTGCTTTCGGTGGAATGTGGTAGCTCACATCTGTCATTCCATTCCTAGAGAGTGGCCGCGGCAGAAGAGGCTAGGGTAATGTAAGGATGGCCTGGGCTGCCGGGTCCCATTCTTGTCTCAAACACTGAGCAAACACCAGCTCCCCTCCTCCTTCCCGACAAGTAGCCCTGCTTTGCCATGTTTTAAAGAACCTCCCTTAAGTGGCTTCTTTAGGATGAAAAACAAAATACTTCACAATTTAATGACTTTGAATTTTTTTCTTAAGCCAGATATGCTAATGCCAGAAAGTACCACAGCTCCCAAGCTTGACTCTGGTCTAATGTGGACGTAGGTCTCATGTCACAAGCTTAGATCACTTGGTATAGCCATTTTGTCATCTATCTTATCAGGACTCTGGGAATTGTTTTGGTTCTATATGGCGACACACCGATCATAAGCTGATACCAGATTTAGATATGCCAGCCTAAGTGCGTAGAACAATTTGTTCTGTGCTATATGATTAATACAGTGTTCAGCATCTATAAGTTAAGTGTTATTCACTTCCTCCTTCTAAGGGTTTGTAAGGCTCTAATGTGTAGAAATAGCTCTGTTTACAGCTGAGCAATGGGTGGATTCACAGTGCCGAGTCCACTGAACTGTAGCTTTAGGGCAAGCATGTTTACAGCTTATTTCTTCGATTTCCAGGGTTTAGAATGGCGTTTGGTACATAATAGATAATAAACTCAGTGGGAGGTTGACTGCTACTACTGCTACTACATATTGATTAGGGTATAGCTTTTGAACACCTCCTTCATGTATGAGGGAGTATTTGGGTAATAACTTTCATTTATTTGAGAGTACACGTGTGTGTATGTGTGTGTATGAACATGTGTATGCATGTGAATGAATGTTTGTGCTTTCTATGTCTAAGTTGACCTTAAAAATGTTACTTCCATGGGCTGGAGAGGCTGCTCAGTGATTAAGAGCGTTGACTGTTCTTCATGAGGTCCTGAGTTCAATTCCCAGCGACCACATGGTGGCTCACAACCATCTGTAACGAGATCCAATGCCCTCTTCTGGTGTGTCTGAAGCAGGGTACTCATGTAAATAAAAAGTAAATAAATAAATCTTTTGAAAAAATGTTATTTTTAAATTTTAAAGTTGGATAGGAAAGGCTGGGAGCGTGGAGAGTGTGGGAAGGAAAGGCCCGAGGCTGCTTAAAAATACTCAAAATACACAATTCTCAAAGAAAATAAAATATTAGAAAATGTACCTATAAGTAAAAGATATTTATTTGTATATAAAGGGTAATGGAGAAAGAGAAAGTAAGCACACAGACCCCAAATTCCATTCTTTATATAGTTTAGTACAGCCTGGAGCGTCAGAGATGGCATATGCTTGTGATCCTGCTGTTATATAAATTAAAAACATTGAACAGCATTTGTCAATGCCAAATTTAAGTGTTGTTTAGCCATATATGGAGCGCATTTTGATTGATTTTGCCACTAATTTGACTCATCACTCATTAGGGAGTTTAACCCCTCTTGTCCTCATCTATAGAGTTTTCATGAATCAGGTACTCTGTTTTTAAGCGTTGGTAATAAATTCTCACTGCAATACCACTGCTCTTGGTTTCAGTGATGCTGGAACATTTTGTTGTTATAATTCTGAATTCTATTTACTACAGACAATATGCTTTCAGATATTTATCGATTTTGTGTTAGCCATTCTAGGTTAAATAAAGCCTTTAAGTGCCAGCTGCTATAGAAAATTCCAAAAAAAAAAAAAATTAACACAGCCTATATTTGATTGTTAAGAAAAGTAGTATAGTTATTTAAAGTCTAAAAGGTCAATTATTTACATAATAAAATTTAAAGCTGAATATTTTTTAGTTTTGTTTAAAGGCACGCTTTATTACTATGTGCTATGACATCTTCATTCCTTGGAGTATAAAATGTATTTTGTGGACTTCAGTGGTCATAATGGCAGACTTTAAACTGAATGAACCTTTCTCTCTTCCTGCATTATCTAAAAACATTGAAATTTATATCGTTAAATTTAAGATAATGAAGTTATGTGGAACTTACTGAAAAAAACATCTATCTGTTTTTCTTTCTTGACTCAGTCCTGATAAGATATTATTGATAATCTCAGAATGATTTTTAAAATGAATTAATAGAGTTTACTGTTTATAGGTGAATTTTATCTCAGAGCAGAGTCTGTTGCCCTCCTGGGAAGACTGAATGAGCAGTCCCCTGGCCTGCTACCATTTCCTCGTAGCTGATTACACACAGTGTTTAAGTACACCCCAGAGCTCATGGCTAGTATATGGTATAGTAGATTTCACTTTGTATATTGTGAAATCAACACCAGGTTTGGAAGGGCATGACAAGGAAGAGGTATGAGGTGGGAGGCCAGATGGAGGGAGACCCAGGAGGAAGGTTGGGGTCACGGGGAAAGCTGTTGCAACTAGCATTGTTATACAAAGGAAAGAACTAACCATCCCTCCAGAGTAAGAATCTAGACTCAGAATAAATTTATTGTAAAATAACAACCAAAGCTAGACCGAAGGGGAGAGATGTGTGTCCATCTACCGAGTCAAAGTAGGCTTCCTCCTCTCTCCTGGGTAGAATTATCTTCCGGAGTAAGAAGTCTCTATGAAGGCCTTTACCAAACTGAAGGTCAGAAATAACGGGCCCTACTTCTGACCCTGCACCAGACAGTTGTCAGCTCTTAGGGAGTCACCAAACGGTCTCTGTCCAATGAGACAGCTGGATGTAACGCTGCTTAGACACCACCTCACTTGAGTGCCTGTGCTTCTATTCTGTGCTTGAACAGATCTTGACCACTGTCCTGGCTGACTCCCCGCATTGTGAAGCTAATTTTGTAGAGCAGCTTCTATTTTAGCGGAGGTATCGTTTTGAACATGTTTTTTGGTGGCACAGTGTGTTGTCCAACACCTGTATAAGTGTCATGATCAAATCAAACTAATAAGCAGACCCATTAATTCCTTTTATAATTCTTCTGTGGTAGAGATCTGAAACATGCTTTCTTGTAGCCCTCCTGAAACACACATTAAAAAGATAAAAAACAAACAACCGCAGAAACTCTACCATACCATAGAATAGCAGAGCTTACTCCTATCTAATGCCTACAAGTTTTCAGATAGTTTTTTTTTTTTAAATCCCATTGTTTTCCTCTCTCCTTTTGAGACCCTAAAGGCAGACAGTTGAATCTTCCAGTATTGTCTTTGTAGATAAACTCTTCCACAGTCTTCTCCATCTTTTCTTAACAATGTTGGTAATTTTAAAAATCAGACTTTTTATTGTTATTTTAACAGGCACATAATCACACAGATCTATGAGTATCTGAGATATTTTGATATGAGCACACATTATATAATCACCGAATCAGCGCAATTATATATTCATGTTAAGTACTTATCATTTGTAGTGAGAATATTTAAAACTTCCCCCTTTCTAGCTATTTTGCAATATCTGGAACTTAGTGCTAAGAGAGCTCCCCATTCTCTGAAACTGGACACGGAAGCTGCTTATGTGGCTGGAACGTGTTATGGCCAATCACTCCCTACCTCCCTCCTCTCTGCTCCTACCCTTCCTGGTCTCTGGTAGCCACTCTTCCTTCTCTAAGGCCAGTGGTCCTTTTTTTTTTTTTTTTTTTTTTTTTTTTTTAAATTGGATATTTTATTTATTCACATTTCAAATGTTATCCCCTTTCCTGGTTTTCCCTCTGGAACCCCTTTATGCCATCCCCCTCCCCTGCTTCTATGAGGGTGCTCGCCTACCCTTCCTCCTCACCCACTCTTGCCTCCCTGTCCTGGCATCCCCTACACTGAGGCATCGAGTCTTCCCAGGACCAAGAGCCTCTCCTCCCATTGATGTCTGGCAAGAGGCTAGCAGTTTTTTTTGTTTTTTTTTTTTTTTTTTTTACATTTTGAAACAGACAGGAAAAGTTTATTCTTCATACTGCAAAGGAATGGGTTAGACAGCAACAAGAGTTCAACTTTTAGGATAAGGTAATGAACTATGGAGAGACATCGTTTTGGAAGAGTCTTTCTTTGACTACAGTGAGCTAT
>NC_034598.1:53547054-53589352 GCF_900095145.1 Mus pahari | reverse complement strand
AATTTGTCCATTTCCTCCAGGTTTTCCAGTTTTTTTGAGTATAAGAGGCTAGCAGTTCTAATCCCACCTTTCTATGAGACCACATAGTCACATTTGAGCCCCTCCCTTACCTTGCTTGGCACATCTTCTCCAAAGCTGTATGTTTTTTTTGTTGTTGTTTTTGTTTGTTTGTTTGTTTTTTGAGACAGGGTTTCTCTGTATAGCCCTGGCTGTCCTGGAACTCACTTTGTAGACCAGGCTGGCCTCGAACTCAGAAATCCACCTGCATCTGCCTCCAAAGTGCTGGGATTAAAGGTGTGTGCCACCACGCCTGGCCTAGCTGTATGGTTTTTAAAGAACGATTTCCATTGTGTGTTTCTACCATGTTTTAAACTCTTTTGTTGGCTTAGGGGTGCTTAGAAGATTCTATATCTTGGCTGTTGTCAGTGACGTTGCCGTCAACACTCAGATGTCTCTTCATTATAGTGATTTTATTTCCTATGCCTGGACGGACACTAGTGGGAGTGCTGGATCATATGACATTTCTGTTCTTAATATTTTTGAGGAGCCTCTACACTCTTTTGTGCAATGACCATGACAATCTGTATTCTTGCTGATAGTATGTGAGCATTCTCCTTTTCTTCCCATACTTGCCAGTGCGTTATTTGTTTTTTATATTTTTGATGATAGCCCTCCTAAATGAGTCAATATGGCATCTCATTTTGGTTTTGATTTTTATTTCTATGACAATGGATTCACCTTCATATACCTATCAGCCATTTATCTGTCTTCTTTTGAGTAATGTCTGCTTGCCTCTTTTGATTATTTTTAGATCAGGTTTATTTGTTTTTGGTATTGACTTGATAGGTTATGAAATTCTTGAGGTCAAACAATGTGTCTGATTCTTCACTGTGTCTCACTGAAGTCTAAATTTTCAGTGAAGTGGTTAATAAATGTTTTATTAAGCAATGTTTAATTTTTCTATTCTGATATTTTAACTTATTTTCCTTTTGTTTCAACAATAATTAACTTCTAGGAGCAGAAGGAATGACTATATGCAATACTGTCTTATTTACAAAATAATTTAATGTGCATAATTTGACTTGATATTATAAGTGTCCGAGTTAGTGATGAAGGCTCTTTCTAATTTCACAGAGAAAAATAGCCCTATATCTCATGAGTGTCAGAGGTTGTTCAAGCCAATTCGCATGGATCTGTCAGAAAACTGCTATCTTTTTATTCTACAATACACTTAAGAATGCTACCAAACAAAAACATGGTGGTCAGTGTGTGAAGTCAGCATCTCCATTCTCTGGCATAATAAAAAATATCTCTTCCCCCAGGCCGAGGGAAGACCTGCTTGTTGCCCGTTTTAATGACCATAGTTCCCCAAGTTCATCATTCCTCGGGTGTGGCAAGGCCAGGCATCATAGCTGTGGGATTTTCAGACAGGCAGACGTGATTCAAATGCAACCTGAATGTAGCAGTGGCAAAGAACAACACCCTTTGTCTCTCACCAGGGAGTCCTGTGTGTCTGGCCAGTGCTTAGTAAATATAGTAGGTTTACTTGTCAATTTTCAAATAGAATAAAAAATATCAAACACTCAACAGCTCTTCACAGTGTCTCTCTCTCTGTCATGCCAGAGCAGAGCTATTTGCCTAGTTTACACGTTGATAAAACTGTAACATACTTCAGTGACCTTTATGCTGCCCTCAGACCCTATGTGCTACCTGTCCTCTTCTAGGCCCATCCTCCTGTGACACTTTAAAAGGTCCTGCATTGGGTGGAGGGGGAAGTGGGAGAGGAAAGATTGGCTTGTACAGTCTGGGCTTCTACAGTAATCACTTACCATGTAAGAGCCCCAAAGCAACTGTGTTCTCCCTAGATGAAGATAATCGCCAACATTTTAAGCCTCCGGAGTCTGAGCTGGGGCTGGAGCTTGTTCTGGGGACAGCTGAGAGGAGACAGAAGTGAGTCATGGAGACTGGGATGGGACTGTGGCTTAGAGTACAGGCTTGGGATCCATTTAGAAGGTGTCAGCTGCAGCCTGTACACTAGTGTGTGAAAATACCCAAGGAGCCCCAAGGAACCATAATGTGGAAAACATTACTCCAATGTTCTCAGCGCCTTCAGGCAGAGTTACGGTCTTCTTCCGATTTCTGGTCCAGCTCGACACAATCTAGTCGCACAGTCCTTGCTGGTGGCCACGAGGTGCCCCCTGGGGAAGCTGATGAAGACATCAGGAAGGGATCCAGGGAAGAGAACAGGGTGAATCTTTGAGTTATTTGCTCCTCGTTGATCCTTGTTAACCCAGGGGCACTGTGTGCACCGAGGCCTGGCATCTTCATAGCTGTGAGGGAAGAAGACCTTCACCGTGCTCTTTGCTCTCCACGGAGACCTATAGACTTGAAAATTTAAACCTTAACGTTGACACCACGGCGAGCACCATGGGCAATAATTGTCATTAATCATCTCTTGTGGCCCACATAGAAATTCCGCAGGATGATACCGCTTTATTTATTTTAGAGGATGCTAAAATATCTTCCCTCTAAATAAGTGGAGTGGGGAGGAACACACAGCTTTTATTTTTCCACTTTGGAACAAAGATTTGTTTACCATTTTACATGTGTGAGTGGGTTTTATTTTTATTTATTTTTATTTTTATTTTTTGCCTGCGTGTATGTCTGTGCATCCTGAGCATGAAATGAGGTCCCCCAGGGTGGCCAGAAGAGAGCACCATATCCCCTGGAACTGGAGCTACAGATGGTTATGAGCTTCCAGGTGGGCTCTAGAAACCAAACCTAGTGTCTTAGTTAGGATTTTACTGCTGTGAACAGACGCCAGGACCAAGGAAAGTCTTATAAGAACAACATTTAATTGAGGCTGGCTTACAGGTTCAGAGGTTCAGTTCATTATCATCAAGGTGGGAAGCATGGCAGCATCCAGGCAGGCATGGTGCAGGAGGAGCTGAGAGTTCTACATCTTCATCTGAAGGCTGCTAGCAGAATACTGACTTCCAGGCATCTAGGATGAGGGTCACATCCACAGTGACACACCCATGGAACAGGGCCACACTTTCTAATTGTGCCACCCCTGGGCTGAGCATATACAAACCATCACTCCCAAGTTCTCTTCAAGAGCAGCCAGTGCTCTAAACCATTGAGCAGTCTCTCTAGTTCCTGGATCAGAATTTTAAACCACATATACTGCATCCCCATCACACTCACGGGGAAAATTACTACTTCATCGTTATTTTTTTTTTGTTTTTTTTTGTTTTGTTTTTTTTCTTAACATGATGCTGATTAGAGAATTGTCTTGGTTCAAAGTATTTGTATCTGAAAATGCCAACCAGGACCCGTTTTTTCCTTTTCTTCTTGAATTCAGAACTGTATTATTAAAATCACACTACGATATCCGTAACACCCTTTGAATGAGTCTCAGCTTTCTCATATCTTTCTATGATTGTTTTCCATCGTATTTGCTGAAAAGTCTCTTAAGTAAGTGAGATAAGAATTAGTGCTTAAGATAATTCAAAGAACTCACATTATAAGCTCAAATATTTATTAAGCCAAATTGAAAAAGAGGAAAAAAAAAAGCACAACTCACAAACAAATGTGAACAATAGCCTATCTTTTCGTTTTGCCCCTGTGATTTAAATTCAGGCAAAAATGTTCTATGGCATTTATCTTACAAAAAAAAATCTCTCTCGGGCTCTCTGGTTTGTAAGAAATATGTTTCTTGGGAACGCGATGGGAAGAGTTTATGTAGAGGCCCTGGCTGTATAGCACACTTGGTTGCCTTTGTAGAATATCAATATAAGACTAATTAGATGCTAAATGCTTGGTGGGTATTGAACAATACAGTCTTCTAATTTTCTGATTAATGACAATGCCTCATAAAAGCATTAATTATATTGGATGAATTCCGACAATCTCTTCCCGAGTAAGTCTATTTCTTTTAAAAATTTTTATGTTTAGCAAGTGGCAGAGTGAAGAAGAAAATGTGTCTCTGAATGGAGTTTTTGGTAATCATACGATAATGTAGGCTGCAGACTATATATGGTAATAAACAGGCTTCTTTTCCTGAAGATTAGGGATGTTTCTAATAGGAAGACAAGATCAAAAGAGGAGTTGTAATTTGTAGATACGTTGTACTTTCTTCCTTTGTCTTAAGAACTGAGTTTCGAAAAGGTTGGTATATATTAAATCTCAGCTTCATGTATTTGCTGGTATATTTATTTCTCTCTGTGTGTGCATATGTGTGTGCAGGATTGCTCTCAGGGTGGAGATCTGTGTCCGATGTCTTTCTCGGTGGCTTGCCTTATCTTCTGGAACAGGGCTGCTCACTCAACCCGGAGCTCACCAGTGTGGTTAGCCTGGCTGGCCACTGGGGTCTAGGGGTGCTCTTGTTTCTCCTCTGTCAGCATCGGGATTACAGGTGTGCCTGGCTATTGATATGGTTGTTGAGTGTCACATCTCTTCTCATGCTGGCACTTTGCTGATTAGCCTCCCCCCTGAAATGCTGCCTTATAAAAAGATTTACATTTATTTGTGTATTTGACCAGAGGACAGCTTACGGGTTTTGGCACTCTCTTTCCACCATGTGAACCCCAGGAACCAAACTCAGTTTACCAGGCTTGGCAGCAGGCACCTTTACCCATCAAACAGTCTGGGTGGCCATCCTCTCATGAAAGGGGAAGATACCATTTAACCTCGTTTGTAAGAGAGTTAACACATATATGTTTTTGTATATTTCATTCACTGTTTTGTTGAACAACAAAGCAGATTAAACTATTCTGACCTGAAGTATAATTCCTTTTTTAAAAATATCTGATGTTTATTTATCTTTATTTATGTGTATGAGTATTTTGTCTACTGTGTATAAGTACCATTTGAATGCCTGGTGCCTGTGGAGACCAGAAGAGGGTGCCAGATCTCCTGGAACTGGAGTTACAGATGATTGATTGTCATTTGCCATGTGGGTGCTGGGAACTGCAGCCGGGTCTTTTAATGGAGCAGTAAATACAATGACTGAGCCATCTTTCCAATCCTTGAATTACAATTATTGTTTATGGGCTGTAATTGAAACTGGTACTAGCCTGTCAGTTATTAATAAGTTAAGTGTCAGGATAGATTATCTTCTGCATTAATTTCTTTTCTATTACTGTGATTAAAAAGTGGTTATTATTGTGGCAAATTATGAAAGAAAGGATTTGACTTGGTTTAAGGTTCCAGAGGGCGAGGGACGATGATGGTGGCGTCTCTGGAGCAGCAGTTGAGAGCTCACAACATGACCCACAAGCCAGAAGCAGAAAGAGGGCACAAAGAGGGCACACTGAGAATGGCCCGAGTCTTTGGAAACTTCAAAGCCCACCCCCAATGACACACCTTCTCTGACGAGGCCATACCTCCTAACCCTTCCCCAACAGTTCCATCAACTGGGGACTGTGCACTCAAATACAGGAACCTATGGGCATCATTCTCATTCCAACCATCACACCTTAGAGAGTTAGAAATAGCCCCAGACATTCAATCTGGGACTAGAGAAAGGGTTTCTGTGAAAGACAAGGATGAGTCACAACCTATAACAAAGTCGTGTTACTGAAAGAGCCACTTTCAAAAAGAACACCCCCCCCCAAGTTTGAAGAAATAGAATGAATAAACATTTTAAATACTTTTCTTTATACATTTTATTGTAATATTTACATGTAATATTTGCTTCCCCCCTATAATATTATGGTTGTTAGATCAATAAAACTCCCAGGTATAAATACAATTCAAAATTCTAACTTTACAAATAATGTTGTAAGACCTAGAAAAATAGTGAGCTTATTGAAGTGGTACTGAGATCATTGATTTGGGTATAGAGACCCCCCTTTACAGATTTCTCCCCCTTTTCCCCTTCCAGCCCCTCCCAAATACTCTCTCCTGCCAATCCCTTCCACTACCCCCCACCGCTGATAGCCTCTTACCCTCTGAGTATTTTTGTCACTTGTATGTGTATATTATTCATTTAATAAGTTATTATCATGTTTATACTTGTTTATCAATGTAATCAATACACCTACCCATCCAGTAGCTGTTCATAAAGCAATGTAGTGTCATGGGTACTTTGCCATGTGCTGAGACACTTATTAAGTCAAGAATCCTACTCTCTTAGAGTTTGTATTCAGGAACAAAGATGAATTAACAAAAATATATACGTGCATGTGTATATATGCACCGTACATGTGGATGTGCAAATTAGCATAAGTCTGAAAGTTATCTTCCAGTATTTAGAAGTCTCTATTGTACTAATGGATAGACATAAAAAGGGAAAGATATTAATTAAAAATGAGAAAGAAGAGACTAGAGAGATGACTCAGCAGTTCAGAGAACTTGCCGCTCTTCCACATGACAGGAGCTCCTGTCCCAGCCCCTATGCCAGGCGGTTCATATCTGTTTGAAAAAGTACAGCTTCAGAGGATCTGATGCCACTGGCTCCAGCAGTCACCTGGGCCAACATGGACATACCCACACAGGAATATACAAGAGACACATAATTTAAAAAACAACAGATTATCCTCCAAAAACCATGACTTCATTAGCACTGTATACTTGGCTAAGTTTCCAGCACCAGGCATGTTCTCTCTTGTTGAGTGGGCCTTAAGTCCAATTGAAGAACCGTTGGTTACCACAAAGGTATGTGTGCCACTACTGCACCATTAGAGTTACTGTACCATACTGTTCGTTACACTCCATGGGCATCACAGCTGAGTGGATATACCTACAAAACATTCCCACACCCAAGGCTTAGTGAACATTGCCTTAGAGGGAGAAAAGAAAGATTGCAGGAGCCAGATCAGGGCGTTTGCTGTGAGATTGTGTCTCCTGGTGTCTTAGTTAGGGTTTGTATTCCTGCACAAACATCGTGACCAAGAAGCAAGTTGGGGAGGGAAAGGTTTATTCAGCTTTCACTTCCACATTGCTGTCATCACTAAAGAAAGTCAGGTCAGGAACTCATGGAGGAACTTGGCGGCAGAGGCTGATGCAGAGGCCATGGAGAGGTGCTGTTTACTGGCTTTGCTTCCCTTGGTTTACTCAGCTTGCTTTCTTAGAGCACCCAGGACTACCAGTCCAGGGGTGGCACCATCCACAATGAGCTAGGTCCTCCCCGCTTGATCACTAATTGAGAAAATGTCTTACAGCTGGATCTCATGGAGGCATTTCCTCAGGGGAGGCTGCTTTCTCCGTGATAACAACAGCTTGTGTCAAGTTGACACACAGAACCAGCCAGGACACCTGGCAATACTGGAAGCCACATCCACAAAAAGACTCAGCAACACCATTGCCCAAGTGCGAGCTGGACAAGGATGGCACCAATGGACATGTTGGAGTGGAAAATGCCATGAGGTCTCAGTGCTACACAAAGCAACAGGCAACTGAGTAAACCTGGAGGTGCGAGAGGTGGCCTTCCCCAGGGAGGAGCGAGCACACCGACTGAGCATCCAGTACCACAGGATCAGCCCTGAAAACACACCTACAGTAACATACAAACTGAGCATGTAATGTTTAGGAATACATTATGCATGTAGTTACAATCAGTGAGAAATGAGGTCATGAATGTGAAGGAGGGGAGACAGGTATTATACAGGGGAGGGTTTGGAGGGAAGGAAGGGAAGGGAAAATGGACTATGAATACTATACTGTAACCCCCAAATAATAATAAAAATAAATTTTTAACAAGACCAGGAAGACTGGACAGTTACTAGAACTGTCTAATTTAAGAGTTTCAGAAAATAGCAAACTTTTGCCAGAGACTATTCATAGATACGCAGCTGGACAGCTCCCAAGGGAGCATTATTGCATTATTTATTTACTTTAATTTTATTTTTTAATTTAACATTTTATTCATTCTTTCAGAATTTCATAGATATACACCTGATATTTTGATCACATCCAACCCCCACTGCCCTTCTGAGTCCTTGTGGACCACTTCTATACACACTCTCCTCCCAAATTCAAGTCCTCCTTTTGAAAACAGATTGACAGAGAGTCTCGTTTGTGCTGTCAGTATATACGCGGGTGAAGGCTATTCACCCACTGGGCCATAGTTAACTTACTATCGTCCATACCTTTAAAGAAACCTGACTATCTCTCCCCAGAAGCCAGCATCTGTCAGTAGTTCCTTGTGAGCCCCATCCTCTTCCATTCATGAATGCTGATTGGCTTGGTCTTGTGCATGAGCTCCACCCTTTTCCATATTGATTGGCTTGGTTTTGTGCAGGTCTTTGAACCCTGGGTTGGGCTTGGTGTTGGTGTCAATATAGATACCATTTGGGACTGAACAGTTATGTGTTTTTTGAATGTTGACCAGTGTGAGTCTCTGTATTTAACTACTGCCCAATGCAAGAAGTAGCTTCTCGGATAAGGGCTGAGTTGTGCTAATCTATAGGTATGAAAGTAAGAATTTAGAAGAAAGTTTGATATTATATCTAGGGGAACATGACTTTGAGAGCAAACATTGGACCCTTTATTAAATTACTTTTATTTGCTGCACTTCCTTATGGATAAATTAAGTTCTTTATCCAGTTAAGTTTATTAGCTTTAATTTTCTCTTGACTCTGCCATTTGATCTGACTATCCTTTCTCTCTGTAGCCCACCTCCTTTAATAACATCAACACATATTTGTAGATCTCTTACTTCTAGGATCATTTCCTATTTCAGAGTCTTCAGACCAACCATTAAAAACATTCTGGTTTGTGTGTGTGTGTGTGTGTGTGTGTGTGTATGTGTTTGAGAAAGGGAGAGAGGGAGAGAGAGAGAGAGAGAGAGAGAGAGAGAGAGAGAGAGAGAGAGAGAGAGAGAGAGAGTCAGAAACAGAGGTAGAGAGACAGACAGAGACAGAGACAGAGAGGGACAGAGGGACAGAAGAGAGGGATACAGACAGACAGACACACAGAGTGCATATACACATGGAGGCCAGAGGGTAACGTTTATGAGTGAGTTCGCTCATTTATAGATAGGGGATCGCAGAGTGTCAGGCTTGCATGACAAGTACTTCTGTGTACTAGGTCATCTCCCAGGTCTCCCTTTGGTGAGTGATCAGTGGTTTCTAGCACTCTGCCCTTGGTATGTCTCTCTGATCAACACATTCATAATTTCTTGATCTCATATGCTTTTGAATTTCTGCCTGTGTGTCTACCATTTCCAAATTGAGGATGCTGGAGAAACATTTTCAGCTTGATCATTACCTGTGTGCTGCCCCTTGAATATATATATCAGAGAAACCTCAAACGTCACATGCCTCAGACTGAACTCATTCCCTATTCCCTCAAAACCCCCTCCATTTCCCAACATTAACAAATAATGTTAAATCTTCCCAAAAGATTAAGATTCTTCTTTTGAGTGGTAAACTTTTAGCACTGGAGATTGTTAGACGCTTATCCACTAAATCACTCCCATCGGAAACTCGGTCAAAGGCTTGATTGAAATTGGAAGTTGATATGCTGGGTCCGATCACACAAAAATAAGTATCATGCTTTTTTTTTTAAATGTGAGAACTGTTAAAACAAACAGGAGAGAAAAAGATAACTTGATACTACAAGCATTTTATTCGTGAAGGAAGGAAATGGGGATAGATAAATGCATGGCTGTAAATGTCACAGTGAAACCCATTAATATATACAACAACACAAGTGAATGGTAATAACTAAAAATAAGGTGGAAACAACTTCCATTGCCAGGTAATCTGCAGTGTACGGTAGAGACATAAGAACTGTTAAGCAGATGAGTGGATGTTTATGCTGGGTACCAGGGATCAGTACCTCAACCTTCCTAGCGCTGTGACGCTTCAATCCAGTTCTTCATGCTGTGCTGTCCCCCAGCCATAAAATTATCCCATTGCTACTTCATAACTGTAATGTTGCTACTTTTATGAATCAGAATGCAGGATATATGACCCCCATGAAAAGGTCATTTGGCCCACCCCCCAAAGGGATAGCAACTCACAGACTGAGAACCACTGCCATAGATGGATGGCTGAAGTTCATGCGGACACTGAGGCCACTTTCTTTCGCTTTGCATTTCAGAAGATGAAACCATTTGATGGCGAGGGTTGTAGAGCATCTCTCATAGAAACGTCAGGTTTACAATGTCTCCAAGAGAAATCGATGAGGAGATCCTTCAGAGTTCTTCAGTTTGGAAACCTCCTTTTGCCTCACGTACATAGAAAGGATAATAAATGAGTACTTGGTTCATTGATACCTTGCGTTGAGTTGCTCTCTGATTAGAATGTACGTTAGTCAATTTATTCCTCATCAAGACCCAAGGCCCACGGGACTTAGTGCCTCCATCCTCATTTTTAGCTGGATAGTTGACTGTTAGAGTAAGAGACAATGTGGAAGCCTACTGAGCTTAATGGCATCATCTGTTTACCCTCATCAAGAGCAGAAATGAAAAATAGATCATTTATGGTACCGTGTAATATTTCTATCTGTGCGGAGTAGTACATCTTCCTCTGGTGCTGTCTTTAATTCATTTGAGTTTCTATGATAAAACACATGAACTGTACAGCTTATAAACAACAGAAACTCATTGTTTACGGTTCTGGGTAGGACTGCTATGAAGACCAAGCTTCCAGAAGACTTGCAGTCTCATAAAGATCCTTCCGGTGCATTCCCTCCATGGCAGCATAGGCAATGCTTCTCCCAGCGAGACAGGCAGACAAGCTCCGTTTCTCCTCTTGTGTGGAAGCACGGGTTCCGTTCACAGAAGTTCTACTCTCATGATCTAAAAGGGCCAGACTCAAAACTATGTATGAGTTCTGGGAATATATTTAGATTATAGCAATTACCAAGGGAAATGTCATAGGGTACAAGGCTGTCATAGCTCTGGTTTTGTTCTGGTTACAGTTGCCTGCCATTTTCTACTAGTACTGCCAAAGTGGGAGCCTCTGACTTAGACTCTAGGTTCATTCAGTAATGTAAAGCTTTCGTGTTCTGAAGTTCAGAACAATGTGTGGAGGATTCGTTTGGTCATACAGTTTTTTCTTTCCAGATACAGTGTAGACTGTCTATATAAGTTACCTAGTGGTGGGGAGGTGATCAGTTCAAAACAATAACAACAGCGGAATAACATAATAACCGCTCGACCCTTTAAGTACGGTGAGTTACAACTAAATGAACAAATTAATAATGAGAGATTATAAACTGTATGTTTTGAAATATGGATACTTCAAGAAATGTTGTGGGGCTGGTGAGATGTCTCATTGGGTGACAGTGCTTGCTACTGAGTTTGATAACCTGAGTTTGATCCCCAGGACCTGCGTTGATAGTTGGAGACAACTGACTCCCATAAGTCCTCCTCACAACTCATGTGTCCCATGGCATGCTCATATCAATCAATGAGTCAATCAATCAGTCAGTCAGTCAATCAATCAATGTGAAAAACAGGCACATAAATGACAAAGTAGGTTAGGATACAACAAAGACTAAGCCTAGTTTTAAGATTTGTGGGTATCAAATAATTCTTGGTAAAACACATTACCAGCTGAATGGTCAAGGCAGACCTTTGTCTGACACAACTTATACTGCAGTTCAGGTTCCTAAGTCGATTGGTCCTTTTTAGTAGGTCCTATAAATACCTATAGCTCTGGGAGAGAAAATAAGCAGATGTGGAAATGGATGAGCACAGAACAGTGGTCTGTGTCCCGATTCTTGCTGACTTGACAGTTGGAAAAGTTCCAGACCTACTGTTTCTTTCATCTTAGGCAACGTTTCCAAAGAAGGTATAGCCTGCATCGTGTACACAACTAGACAGAAGTACGCACCCAGTGTAACACGAAGGATTTAATATCAAGCTCGCCTGGCTTACAATTTCTTAATGATGAGAACAGCTGGCTCTGACCCCTGCTTTCCTTTGTTCTGCATTTCAGAAAAGGTGTTAGTCGTGTTAGGCCTATGGGGTCATGCAGACTGCAATTTTCTCTGGTTTCTATAACTCACTGTCACAAAAAGATGAATAAGAGGACAGTTATGGGGCTGGTGAGATGGCTCAGTGGGTAAGAGCACTGACTGCTCTTCCAAAGGTACTGAGTTCAAATCCCAGCAGCCACATCGTGGCTCACAACCACTCGTAATGAGATCTGATACCCTCTTCTGGTGTGTCTGAAGACAACTACAGTGTACTTATGTATAATAATAAATAATATATATATTTTTAAAAGAGGACAGTTATGGCACATTTAAAAACCTTTGGAAGTCATACAACATAGAAATTAATTTACTTTTTTAGGTGTATGCTTATTGTAAATTCATTATGATCACATACCCAATCTCATATAGACACTATCCATTTAGAAACTATTAAGAAAAGTGTTTCTTTAAAACTTGTTATTTATTGGTTGATTGGGCAGTTATGGGTGCATGCCTTTAATCTCAGCACTAGGGAGTACAGGCAGGGGGATCTCTGAGTTCAAGGCCAGCCTGGTCTACAGAGAAGTTCCAGGACAGCCAGGGCTATGTGGAAAATTCCTGTCTATGTCTAATGTATGTCCTATGCCTTATGTCTTATAGTATGTCCTATGTCTTATGGTAAATTATTATGATAAATATACATTCATAAGATTCTCAGTACATGGTTCTTTAAGAGGTAGCCAATCTTTGAAAAGCAGGTACTCTAAAAAACCAAACCAAACCAAACCAAACCAAACCAAACCAAACCAAACCAAACCAAGCCAAACCAAACCCCAAAACAACCAAACCCTAAATAAAAACAACCTAACCCCCCAAAACAAACAAAAAATCCCCAAATTGTTATTCAATTAAAACTCCTTCCTCTCTCTTTTCTTTCCCAATTTCCCTCCCTCCTTTCTTCCCTCCCTACTTTTCTTGCCTTCACAGGGTCCCCTGTAGTGTGCAGGTCTTAAATTCATGCCTCTTGAGTATTACAGCTGTGTGTTAACATGTCTATAAACACTTTCCGTGCTTCTTTCCTTTGTCTAGTTTATGTCCTATGTCTTATGGTAAATTATTATGATAAATATACATTTATGAGATTCTTAGTTCACGGTTCTTTAAGAGGTAGCCAATAAAAAGCAGGCACTCCAAGCCCTGATCCCTTTGCACATGGCCGTGATCTAGGTGACTGGGAAAGCGCAGCCCTGAGGGATGTATTGGGACTGAAGTTAAACAAGTGGGCCTGAGCTCCACCTTCATCACTTCCTAGCCATGAAGTCAGCAATGAAGCACCACTCAGCCTCCATGGAACTAGCCCATTGCTAGCTGAGCCATTTATGTTTCTGTTTGTTGTTCTGCTTATACATACCATTATAGAAGAACCAAGGTATCTACTGTTTCTTCTGTAAATATTTTATGTTTCCATGAAAGATAATGACTTTAAAAATATTTAACCATAATCATACCATCATGCTTGAAAGACTAACATTATTTCCTAAGTGTTATCAAATAGTCAGAGTTGAGATTTCTCTGTTGTACACATACATAAATGTATATACACAAAAGTCTAGAAGTGTACATTCGTATCATCATATAAACACATCGGCCAACACACGTAGACATCATGCGTTGTTTAACAATGACATACATTCTGAGAAGAATATCACCTAGGAGATCTTATAATTACACGAAAATCATAGTGTATCCTTTTACAATCTTAAAGTGGCTTTTTGGTGCAGTTAAAAGATACTGCTCCTGGCAGAACACGGTAGTCCATTGTCATAGAAAATATTTAAAATAATTATAAATATAATCCGACAGTAAAAGTTTTAATATAGTAGAGCACCTATGTAAGTAGTGTAGACATGATTATTTTTTTCCTTTTTTTTTTTTTTTTAACTATTTTCTTTTTACATTTCAAATGCTATCCTGAAAGTTCCCCATACCCTCCCCCTGCCCCTGCTCCCCTACCCACCCACTCCCACTTCTTGGCCCTGGCCTTCCCCTGTGCTGGGGTAGACATGATTATTATGGTCAAGTTTTGCGTATGCTATGAAATTGTACTTATGTATACACTATATTTTCACACTACTGCCAGTACAGGAATTTCATTTATACCATCATGATCACAAATATGAATAAATGCATCAGTTTATAACGCCGTGACTGCTGTTGTGTGACCTTTTCTGTGAAGATATAAATAAGCTGGTGCTCACTCCAGATAGGGCACCAACGACAGACCAAAGAACCGATTCTACCCAAGGCAGTCACACGGAAAGAGTCACTTTACTGGGACTGCTTACTAAAGTGTGGGTAAGGGGTTGATTGAAGGCACATGAGCATCTCCAAGGCAACAGCATCACCAGAAGGCCCATCCCAGCACAGGCAGCAACTCACCGACATGGTAGGCTGGGGTTTTCCCACGTGACTTGGCAGGCAGCTTGGTTGCTTTCTCTCCTTCTCATGACATTTTTTTTTTTTTTTTTTTTTGACATTTAAGTACTAAGTTTTAATTGGATGGAGCATATTTGGGCTACTTTCGTATTCTTGCCATTTTTTAATTTCTGAAATTATAAGAGAATTGTATCGTTTCTCCCTTCCTTTCTTCTTCCAGTATTCTCCTCGTTCTTTCAAATTCATGTCCTCTTCTCTTTAATTGTTGTTATGCGAATATGTGCATACTCCTAAGTATGTTAAGTACAACATTCTCAGACTGGGTAATATCACTTGTATGGGTATTTTTAGGGCTGACCATTTGATACTGTATAACCAGCTGGTGTGTGTCTCCCTTGGGAAGACTGTGTCTCCTGCTCTAAGCAGTCCTTTGTGTAGGACTGAGGCTTCGTGGTCTCTCCCCAGTCTGTGTTAGTCTGTAGCTGTCGCCCTTGTTAAACTCATGTTTAAGTTGTCATGCTGTTGAGACTTCATGGGTGTGGCTTCTGACACTCATAGGAGACACAGTCTCACGGCAAAACTCCTTGATCCTCTGGCTCTTACAATCTTTCCAGCCCATTTTCTGAAATTTGAGGGATATATGGGTCTGATTGTGAACACTGATTTTAAGGTAATATTGCAATAGCTATACAGTAACATCTACTGGACACTAACAATTTAATGGGGGGGGGTATCAGGGAAGATTAGGGCCAAACATGCATATTTAGTCACTCTTTGCATACTGACCTTACTTGAGAACATAGGTGTTGATAATAGAGTGTAAAGATTCCAAGGTGGAGCCTTGGTAAGTCCCATGTTTTGGGGACAAGGACAGAGAGAAAGAAACGGGAGAAGGACAAAGTCTCCAGATAGGCAAGAGTGGCTAGGGGTGATTTGACTCTAGTGAGAGAACACCGGAGGCAAGGGTGTTAAATATAACCGACTAAATGGAGAGAACTGAGAGATAATTTATTGGATTGTGCACTAATCGTAAGTGAATCAGAAGAGGAGCCAAGACGCCTTGCTTGGTATCTGAAGATAGAAGAATGCTCTCACCCTTGTTTGTTAGTATGGTTTTTTTATGACAAAATTATCCACCATAATCTTGTAATAGTTATGTAATGGCATTTCTCCCAAGATACCAGGGACACTGCATTAGAGGAGAGGAAGAACTCCAGGCCCAGCTCTGCCACTGCCCTGCTTTGTAACTAGGGCAGATCGTTTATTCTCAGGGATTCGTCTGGAGAATGGCCCATTGGAGGAGCCAGTACGTGCCCACCACTCTACTAGGGTTGAGCTACTAATCGCTACTAACCTACTGCCTGTGGTGGAGCCTTTTGCACGAGGTCTTGTGCTAATTGCTGTACCCTATTCGGTCCTTTATGTGATCTGTTCCACAGTTTTATGAATTTATTTGGGAGCACACCAGAAGTGCTCCTAATTGAGAGATGTTCTGAATTAATCGAGATTGTGTCAAAAAAAAATCCTACTTTGATTAATTGCCTAGTGGATTAAAAAATGAATATCTTAAATCTTGAGTGAATCCCATGTGTGTTAATATGTAGGGCCTGAACCCTGGCTAGATTGGACACCTGTGGGAAGCATCATTTGCCTTGTTTAGATGTATCTCCTCTACTGAAAGCAACTTTGCTCACTAAGGCTCTACAGGAGAGACTACGGGAATGGAACTCAGTGCCTCAGTCAGGCCATCTGGCTTCTGTCAGTAAATTCCGACACAAGAATGTCCAGAGAAAGGAAATGTATCTTAAGCTCTTGAGTGACATATAGAGGTTCAATAGTGAGGGAAAGAGGAGGAGAGAGAGGGGAGGAAAGAGAGGAAAGGAGGCAAGAGAATAGGAGGGGAAGAGAGGAGGGGAGGGGAGAGAGGAAGAGAGGAGAGGAGAATTGTTGGATATTTAAGGAAAATTTGGCTGCCCTTCAAAACCCTCAAGTTTACCAAATCTCAGATCAATGGACTCAGCTTTTATTGAAGCTTCTAAGAGACAGCCCTCTGCAGCAGGATCCATTGGAATAAACACAGATGTTCTTAGAATCATGCGAGTGAAAACACATCACATACTAGATTCCTCCTTCTACTCTCTTCGATTGCCTGAAATAAGAATATCAATAACACTTTCATTTTCTCTGTCTTCCAAAAATAAATTAGATTTCAGCTATGATTATACCAATATCTGTTGAGATAAAAATCCATCTAATGAGGCTCTGGCAAAGATCTTAAAATGTCACTGTGTAAAAATTTTCCCAGGCCGCCCCCCACCCCCATTTTGTTTTAATGTACTCATCAAGAGAAATAAAACCCATCTGGTAGCCTTTCTTTGTCCATTTTAAAAAATATGCATTGAAGCCATGCTAAGTTCATGGGGAATTTACATTGTATGAAGGCAAACTGGCATAGTTTCTGTATTTAAATAACTGCCTCTTTCTAAGGATATAGATCTTAAAATGTGAGAGAACATTCTGTGACCTCTTGCTTACGTAGTTTCAACAAATCCACTTTAAATAGGCCAGTTACTTCTTTGAAGATGAGAAAGAAGGTCAAAGGAAAGTAACACCACTCACCTCGGCCAATGCAGAAGATAATGGTGCGACAGTCTTAGTAGTGGTTGCCTCTGGCCCAGAAGACAAGGACTTGAGAACAAAACAAAGTTCTTTTAAAAGCCATGTTATCTTAGGAACAATACCCCAAATTGCTGGGAGCTGTTATGAAGATGAAATGTATTATTAGGGTCAGATTGAAAATCTTTCTCCTAAGAAGAAAGGAAAGCTGTATGAGTTTGTCGAGTTTGTTCGGAAGGCCGGGCTTATATCTATGGACACAAAAAGCATGCGATTAGCATACTCCTCCAGATGTCTTAGGAAAGCTCTGGTAAGTCACATGTTGCTCCCTTCAGAGATGAGTAGGACAGTACAATGCTTTGCATCCATGTCTCTCAGACTGGTCCTACCTTCCATGACTGACTGTGCCATCTAAGCAACCTTTCTGTTGGAGTGCTCTGCCTTCTCCAGGCATCTGTTATTTCCCCGTATTTGTGCTTTGTCCACACATATCCACTTACAATGCCTCTTTCATTTTTTTCCCTTGGAGAAATATCACCTTTCAGACCATAACAGCCTTTTGTCCATGATCCTGGAAGTTCTCGAACATAAGCTGAACACTCTTACTTTTGTAGTTTCCACATAGATATGTTTATATAGAAGATACAGAATCTTCTTAGTTGACCTTTTAGTGACCTAAATTTCTTTCAAGATAGATTTACTGGCAGCTGGAGAAAGCCTGCTGAAGGAGTAATTATGCTTTTGAAGAATATTTTTTGTCAATTCTTTAAAAATTTTAAACAATGTATTTTGTTTGTAATTACACCAAATCTGCCCTTTAACTTCTTCCAGTTCTTTTGCCTACTTCTCTACCTGCCTACTTTATGTCTTCCTCTTCATTTTTTTTTAAAAAAAACCTAATAATCCATCTTTAACTATATTTCCATGTATAGCTATATTTCCATGTATAGAGAAGTGTAATTAAAAAATAAGACCTCCATACAAAGTTAATTGGGAAAGAAGCCAGTTCCGCAACTAAGTCAATATTGAACTCCAAAGTGATGAGTATAACAGGAAGCCTGCCAAGAGATTACAAAGACTGAGAGAGACCTCACCCCTTTAGGTGTTCAACCAGCACAACTCATTACACACATGCCTGTGTGTTGGTGTATGGGGTAGAAGTGTGTGCACGTACATGCTTGGGTGCCTGTAGAAGCCTGAGCTTGACATTGGGTGATACCTTCAGTTATTATCCACCTTGTTTTTGAAATGGGAGTAGTGGAGTATCATTGAACAAGAGCCAAGAGCTTATTGATTTGACTTGGATGTGAGTCTAAACTTTAGGGACCCACCTGTGTGCTGTCATAACACTAGGGCTACTGAAGGGAACTGCTGTGCCCCACTCTTTACATGGGCACCTGGGGATCTGACTCTTGCACGGCAAGAACTTTACAAGCTCCACGGCCTCATGCGTAGGTGTTCAGGGTAAGAAGTAGTGTTCGACCACAAAGACACGACGTCATTGCCACAAGCCATTCATTCTAAAGGGACCTGGTAACTGCAGTTGCTGTTTGAGATAACTACTTGCCCTTATCTCAGTGAAAGAGATGTTTTCCATATTTTTAAAAAGTAATCAGTAGTTTGATAACTTAGAGCAAAAAATTGACTCCCACCCTTCTTTATAAATTGGCAGTTAGAAAGTTTATGCTCAATAGAGTGTCTATTTCTAGGAAGTAGCTTCTAGACCCTTAGTAGAAGATTCCTGTCTCAAAACTAACAAGAGGGTTATTTTACCATAAAAAGAAGGAATGATATACTTTTCAAAGAGACTAGAAAGTACTTAAGATCATTTTTTTCTCCCCAAACCGTCTTAAGATTTTGACGGTTTTGTCTCCTTGCTTACTTTCATCAGTGAGAGAGAAGCTCCTGGAATCTGTTTGTTATTACAACTCCTTTCCAAGAGTATTGATTATCATTTTGGATGCCCTCTCAGGTAACAGGAATTGGTCAGGGTTATACCTATAGGAGGAGCTAGACCTGCTCCGTGTGCGTGAGGACCCACAGCTGATCACATTGGGAGGTAGAAACCAGCATTAAGAGCCCATTTTCTGGTTATTGCTATTGCTCTGGGCTGTTCCCTCCCCTCACTGTTGCTGAAGGCTCCATGTCCTTTAGACATACGGACCTCGGACCTCAGAGGTCTCTGAGCTGGAACTCACCCAAATGCTTTCTCCATTTGCATTAGCCTTCATGGTACCAGAAGGCGCCATGCAAGCTTCCAGAACAAGGAAGTAAATGACCTCCCCAGCCATGATGCCTTTGAGCTACACCAAAAGACTGGCAGCCATGGTAATCCTAAGGGAAGAGTTGAGGCACACATATCTTGGCAGCAACCAAGAGCTCTTTAGTTGGACTTAAGACCCAAACAACAAGAGGGGAATCATGCCTTGGATTAGAAACCTACCCAGTAATCCACAGTAATTATGTCGCAGATCTTGCAGGAGAAGTACAATCACCATTTTTCTAAACCAGCGTAAGCCTTGACTATATTCTAAATATTTGTCTTATACCCACTGTTAAGTGCAGCCCTCATCGATGAAACTTCTCTTTGCAACTGACAGAGACCATTATAGAAAACCACAACCAATCAAAATGTAGAGTTGTTTAGTCAGGTCCCAATGGACACATCTACAGTTTAGTTCCTAAGGCTCCAGGATCACTGTGGAAGAAGGGGCGGAAAGGTTGTAAGAATCAGAGCTCAGAGAGTTCTCTGTAAGATTGTGTCTCCTAAGATTGTCAAAGGCTACACCCGAGCTCTCACTGTTGTGACTGCTTAAACAGGAGTTTAACAAGGGCAACAGTAATTGATATGCAGAAATGAAAATGGGAGAGTCCACAAGGTCTCAGTCCTACACAAAGAACTACAGGCAACAAAGGGATGCTCTGAACAAGGGAAATAGTCTCCCCAGGGAAGAGCACACCAATCAGAATGGTGTCAGCTCTCTACCACCTGTAGGGTTGGTAGAGATCTTTTCTCATTCAGTAGGCTGTCATTTTGTTCTATTGATGGTGTCCATTGCCTTACAGACCCTTTTCAGTTCTATGAGGTTCCATTTCTTAATTGTTGATCTTTGAGTCTGAGTCATTGGTGTTCTGCTCAGGAAGTTGTCTCCTGTGCCAATACACTCAAGACTATTCATCAAGTTCTCTTCTATCATATTTAGTGTATCTGGTTTTATGTCAAGGTCTTTGATCCACTTGCACTTGAGTTTTGTGTAGTGTGATAAGGTTGGATCTACTTGTATTTGTCTATATGCACAATTGAGTGTGGGTGTGGTCATCTGACCTGGCTGTCTCTGGTGTAGACAAGCCTCTGGGAATTCAGGCTGAGCTGTGGGCTGGAAAATGCAGCGCAGGAGGCATATATATGCATCAAGCATTCTTAACCACAGACTCATCTCTCTAGCTCCTTATTTCTTATTCCTTTAGATGAAAGCCATAGATGAGATGAGAGGTGAGAGGGGAGGCTCCAAGCCATGTGCACTGGAGACAGGGTACCCAAGGATACAGAAAGACATGTACTGTGGTCGAGCCTAGGAACACCAAACCTTTTTTCCCCCCATGACATTATTGTGATTGTACTAAGCATAGTTTAAAAGCTGAGAATTACTGGAAAATGCCAGCGTATTTAGATTCTGCCATAAAAATATTTACTGTAATTTTGGACTAAAACAACTTTGAGTGCTGACACTCAGAGGAAGAAAGTAATTCCTTTAGATTTTTCTTTCTGAGTTATAATTCTTAAGTAGGGGAGAAATGTATCCTACAAGACACTTAGGAATTTTACAATGCTCGTTAATTCACCAGAGTGTACTTAGTTCACAGTGGCAGTGCTGATGGACATGATTGTGTTTATTTCTATTAATGGTCATTATATTGGACATTAGTCTCCTTAGAACTATTAAAACCCTTGGTTGCTTATTTGTTTTATTCTTCCCTGTACTCACCTTTTTGTTGAGGGATCAACAACAGCACTCCATGAGGCACTTTATTGAAAAAATTGAGCTCCTACAGAATGGCCTTCTTCCTTTTTTTTTTTTTGCCTTATCTAATGTGTTTACATAAGGGCTCTTCAGAACCATGTCAAGTTATAACATGGAACAGGAAGAAAATAGGTTTCCTCTAAACAGCTGGAATTTAATGAAGGTTCTAGAACTTAGTGTTGATTTTAGAATTATCAGAGGAGATGGAAATTCGAACTGCCTGACTTGGTCATACATATCATATATGGGTACCAAACTTATACACCATACCCCGTCCATCAGTACAACTGAAATGGCCTTGAAAAGAATTCACTCATCATAGTTACATAACAGGTGGTTATTACTACCATTTTCTCCCAAACCAGAGTACTTTAAATACAAGTGACATTTTCTTTTCTTTGCTCAAATAAGTTAGGAAAGGAATTGAGTGCCACCTGATAGCTTCTGATTCTTTTTCTTATCGTTTGTATGAGTATTTTGTTTATATGACAATTCAGTGGATTAAAACCCATTTTGCCTTTAGATGATTAGTGTACCTTTATTTTGTCTTTAAAACTAGAGATGAGGGTAGGAATAGATTTAAAAAAATGCACACAATAAGTCATTTAAATCTTCCCAACTGTGCCTTAGTGACTTTAGTGGTATGAAAATTTGTACTAGAACAAGACAGAGGCGGGTCTTAAGATACACAATGCAGATTCAAGTGGTCATCGTGGGTTGAGTCCTTGGTCCAAAGATTTAGCATGTGAGTCTGAGAAAACTAATTTATACTGTTTCTAAAAGTAGCATCATCTAAGTAAATGTCTTATTATATGCCCCATAGATAATTAAAGACGCACCAAAAGACTGTACTAGATTTCTGAAGGTATTTGGATTTTTCCATACCCTAGTGCTATTACATATGCTTCAATGGAATATCATCTAAGGAATAATTATATTAATGATTTGAGGTGTAACATATCATAGACACCTATGGACTTCTGTCTTAGTGTTCTACTCCTGTGAAGAAACACGATGACCATGACAAATTTTATAAAGAAAAACATTTAATTGGGGCTAGCTTACAGTTCAGATGTTTAGTCTATTATCACGGTGGGGAGCATGGCGGGGGGGGGGGAAGGAAGGATGCTGGAGAAGGAGGTGAGAATTCTGCATCTGGATCAGCAGGTAGCTGGAAGTGAGAGAGAAGCAATGGGCCCAGTTGTAGCTTCTGAAATGTCAAAGCCTCCTCTCCCCCTGATCAGTGAAATACTTCCTCCAGTCGGACTGCACCTCCTCCAACAAGGCCTAATCCTCTCAGATAAAGCCACTCTCTAGGAGCCCTTGAAGGCCATTTTCATTCAGATTACCTAAGCAACAGTTCAGTCATTAGCAAATAATTTCTTCTTCCTGTGTCATATTTAAAGGTAATTTAATCAGGATTTGACTAATGCAGTTGATCTCATCTGGATACCTACTATTTGTCCATTTCTATTTACTTAACTTACTAAGAGCAGCAAAGTTGATTGTAGTTTAAGGAATTCATTCTGCTTAAACCATGTATATATTGAATTTTCTTTCTTCAGAAAAGATACTCTAGGGAACCCGAGTTTAACCTACAACAGCCTCAGAGCTACTTAATCACAGAAGCATGTGTGTATGCACATGGACATATGTGTGCACGCACATGCACTCTCTCATACTTTTATGCAACTGTCACTCAACAAATGGACAAATATTCATGGGATACGTTATGATGTTGTAAGTATTGGAGACAGGGCGGGGAACAAGACAGACAGTGCCCCTGTTTTCTCTGAAACGTATATATTCTATACCAGCAGAAAAGCTTAGGTGAAACAAATATGTAAAGTGCCAAGAAATGGCAAAGACTTCAAATAAATTATTGTCCAAGTATGGTGAGTGGTTCCTTCAGGGTGGGCCGATCACCTGTGACCCTGAGGGTGCTCAGAGACGCTGTCTATGAGGAACTGATGTTTGGGCAGCACTAGAAGAATGAGGAGACAGATACATGAGAAGCCAGGTAGGATCCCCCATGTGGGAGCCTCTGGTAGGAATGAACTACCATGGCCCACTAAGGGAATGACCTAGAGTATAGGCATGTAGGCTTGAGGGCAGGGGTCTTCCAGTGAGGTCTGGGGCAGATGGAGGTAAGGTGTTTGCAGATGTTTTTCTAACAATCTGCTTCATAATATCGCTGACTACTGTAACCCACATACATTCTCACTGCATTTTAATGTCACATGTCCTCTCCACTATTCAGTAAATCGAGATGACTGTGGTAGCTGCCTCTTCATAGTGCACTGTAATTATATTGTCACAGAGAGAGAATATTTCTGTAGCTTCTTCTTTCCTGAATTGACTTTTTTATTTAAAAAAAAATTATTTTATTTTTTTACAAATCATTTTCTGATACATAAAAAAAATTCATAGATTTCATAAAAGGAAAAAGTGACAAGCTTGTTACATGGTGATAAATTTAAAAAAATGTTCTTAGGATTTTTTTATAGTTGTCCTACCTTTTAATATTTTTTTTCTAGAGAAGAGCACAATACTCCATTTAAATTCACTGCACAATTACAGTTTAATTCTAGCCCCATGAAAATGAAGTCTAAAGGTACAGAGGCCACATTTTAAGGAAAAAAACGAGTCAACAAATGTAAATTATGTAATTATATCAAGAAAGAAGATACAAAATTAGTAAAACACTGAAAATTGCTAGAATATTATATACTATACCTTCTTGCATTAAATTTACATAGTCTAAAACATGCATAGTTGATAACTTTATGTTTATTTGATTCATGTGAATATATGTACATATGTATATGAAATGTTCATGTTTATCAAGTAAGGTATTGTCATATTGAGTGAAATATCTGCATGTTGCAATAAACCTATCTTATCCTAAATTCTTTCCTATGAGTTTGCATGCACATGAAAATAGTGTAGCATTTATTATACAGAGCAGAAGTCAACATCATTGGCTCGCCAGTTAACAAATACTTTCAGACATGTACTCCGGACCACCAAGTCTTAAGGACTTGTGGCCCAGGTCTGGTGGGTTATCTATTCAGCTCAGCATTGCCAATCTATCCCTAATTCTGACCAATATGAAAACATGGGCAACTTTAGAAGCCCTGCTGTTCAGATGTCTCTCGATCTCAGAAGGAGCTTGTCATGTAATTCTAGTTGAGTGATCTGAAAGCAGAGTCTCGCTTCTTTATTTATATGGTCCTATACAGCGTCTGTTCTGCCTCTTCCCCCTTCCCCCTTTTATCTGAAGCTAGGCTTGGATTTAGATTTGCAAGATGATCCAGAAAGGCCAAGACACACATAATCATGGAATTGTGGCATGAATCCTTCAACCGCCAATGCAAGTCCAACTAGCGTCTTACTATTGGCCTAGGTTGTTTTGTTTTTGTTTTTGTTTTTGTTTTTTTTTGTTCTATTTTCTTTCTGGACAAGTTTTTATGTAGTTCACACTGACCTTTAACTTGCCTTCTAACTGAAGATGATTTTGAACTTCTGACCTTCCTGCCTTCACATCCCTAGTGCTTAGGTTATAGGTCTGCATCACTTCCCAGCACATGGGTTGCTGGGGATGCCATGCGACCCAAGATCTGGGCGTGCTAGGCAAGCATTCTCCCGGCTGAGCTGCCTCCCGAGCCTCTCTGGGAGTTTTTGTATGGAAATAGAGAATCCTTATTTTTGCTTGCTTGTGTGTGTTTACTTCTTTTGCTCTGATAAAACGCCTGTGATCCAAGAAATTTATAAAAGAAAGTGCTCATTTGGACTGAAGGTTCAGAGGGTTAAAATCTGTGATGGTGGAGTGAAGGAGTGGTGGCTGGAACAGCTGAGAGCTCACACCTGAAACTGTAAGAAAGGGCAGAGAGAGAACACACCAGTGGTGGTGGGAGGGTTTTTAGGACCTCAAGGCCACCTCAGACACACCTACTTCAAAAAGGCCACACCCACTTCAAAAGGCCACACCATCTTCAAAAGGCCACACCCACTTCAAAAGGCCACACCCACTTCAAAAGGCCACGCCTCCTAATGCTTCCCAAGAGTCCTATTAACTCAGGATGAAGTATTCAAACATAGGAGCGTATGGGGGCCACTCTTATTCAAACCAGCACCTCCTGCGAACTGTTACTACTCAGAATGTATCCTTGGTATTTTATGTTAGACTTTCAGTGATTTGATTTAGAGCATACAATACATAAGTGGCAGTATTTGGCACCTAGTAAACCTTTTGATTCTGTATTTTACACTCAGTTTTTTACCATGTCATATTATTTCTATGCATCACACAGTTGGCTTAGCATTTTGTTGATATATTCCTCCTTTTGTTCTTAGAAATGTTGTCTAATAGGATTGATTTTTTTTTTCAGAGTACTGACCAAGATTCCTTATCTATTGGTTTTACCCATACCACTTGAAATAATAATGTTATAGATGAAAAATCTGTGTGCCAGACACATGACAGGGTCAGCAGACAAATCCTGTCTCGTTGAAGATTCATCTTGCTTTGGACAGTAACTCTTTGCAGAAGTAACCTTCTGCCTTCAAACTCCAGGTTTCTATTTTCAACTGTAAAAATTAGGAGTTGTAGTCATTAATTTTAACAAGTTATTGAGTTTATTTTGGACACTAACTCTTCTACAGAGGTAACCTACCGCCTTCAGTCTCCAGATTTCTATTTTTGACTGTAAAAATCAGAAGTTGTATTCATTAATTTTAACAAGTTATTGAGTTTACCTTACATCGATAGTGAAGCCAGGTGATGGTTCTAGAATGATTAACAGATTGTTTCATCATGAAATCATAGAGCCTGGCAGTGTATGCTGTTAGCATCTCTCTGTTTGTCATGTTGGACATCAATGTGTCATAACACTTTGACATTTCTTTTTGCCCTATAGTAAGGGTTCAACACATTTTTGGAGATTGATCAAAATTAAAACACGAATATTTCTGGGGAACTGGCTCTATTGTTATAATATAATTTGACACTTCAATGGCTTTTAAATATATGTCTGCAGAGCCACAATTATGCTGGTGATTTGTGCAACAGCAATTACCCATGCAAGCAGCCGCAGCTGTGTACAGCTAGGCTGAAATTATTCATTGCCCCTTCCTGAGCCCTGTGCTTCACTTCTATCAGGGAGTGATCCTGAGTTTCAGAATTAAAGAACACAGATTTTAAAACAGGAGATGTATCAACATGAATAGGAGAACATTATCAGAATGTTCTTATATATCTTCAGACTCATTTTAAGCAATTTTGAGTTCCAAGTTTCCAAGTTTGGGACCCCTCTTTTTTTTTTTTTTTTTTTGTCATAGACTATCAACCCATAAATACATAAATCTCTCTAGATTGCTGAATGACTCTGCAAGTTTGTGATATTATTTGGGTCAAGAGTGAATCCTTGAGTTTGAGGAGTATTATTAGGGTGTTTTTCCCTCTCTCCCCACATTCTGTCTGTGTGTGAGTGTAAGTGTATGAGAGTGTGAGTGTGTGTAAGCGTAAGTGTGTGAGAGTGTGTATATGGGTGTCATTGCTTAGCTGCTTTATCTATGTAGAGCAGCGTCCAGTTCATGTTTCTTCCTATTGTTTGCAGGAAAGAGTTCCATTTTTATTTTTACTGCATTGTTTACTATGTACACAAAATAGTAACTGCGACCATGAGTGGAATTAAACATACTCTGTAGTGATTGTGGCAGGAATAACCTTCCAGATGCCATTCTCTCCTCCTGCGGTAGACTGCAGTGTAAGGGCGCTGGCACATTTTCCAAAGCAGCGTTCTTCTGCTGTGTATTTTATGGAGAGACTTGCTGCTCCAATGGGAGGCACTAAGTCAGAAATGTCTGCTTTATTGAAAATAGTTTGCACTACACGCTTACATTGTGTTTCCTATTCCTCCCTAGAACCATAAACATCTAAAGGCTAACATTATTTTGTTTCAATAGTTCAGTGGGTGACTGTATCTGATAAGTAAATGAAACATAACTGAAGAATTTATTCTCTGAGTCCTGTTAGTATTCTAACCTCATAAACACACCTTCTATATAGTCAGTCTACTCTAACGTATGGTATAGAAGTCCTCATGGATAGAAGAGGGTATAGAAATAGAGATTTCTGTTGTACATAACATACACAAATCTGAAGCAGAAAGAAATGAACCTACTAACACTTCTGGCTAGAAAAATTACAGTTGAAATCAGAATGAGCCAACAGAAAGATTTTCCTCTCAATGGCTGTGTAATTGTTATTAAATTAGCAATAAAGTCTAATAATAAAATATTGAGTCTTTTGTTTATGGTGCTAAATAACTTTATAAACAGTGAATGTTACACATAGGCCATAATCATTGTCATTCCAAGCCATGAGTCTGCACTTACAGAAGACTTGCCTTTCTATAGCAACACCTTTTAGGCTTCTGTGCAAGGAAAAATCTAGAACACCATCTCCTTCTCTGGAGAAGGACTTTTAGCTAAGCTGTAAACAGCAAGGAACTAGTGAGAGGTCATTGCAGGAGAGTCTCAGCAACACTGTGCTCTGTACCAAGGGAATGAAAGAGGCCAAGCCAACAAGATGGGTGCTGTCTTAGGGTTTCATTGCTGTGAAGGGATACCATGACCATGGCAACTCTTATGAAGGAAAATATTTAATTGGGGCTGGCATACAGTCCAGAGGTTTAGTCCATTATCACTGAGGTGGGAAGCACGGCAGCAGACAGACAGACAGACAGACATGGCTCTGGAGAGGTAGCTGTGCGTTCTGCATCTGGATTAGCAGACAGCAGGAAGAGACAGTGAGTCAGCCACTAGACCTGGCTTGAGTTTCTGAAACCTCAAAGTCCACCCTCAGTGACACACTTCTTCCAACAAGGCCACACCTCCTAATAATACCCCTCCCTATGAGCCTGTGGGGGCCATTTTCTTCCAGACCACCACAGGTGATGACTGGCTCCTTGGGTCAACCTTTGGTCTTGACTTGTTCTGGCTCCTTTAAGAGATGAGATGAATACCTAGCTGCCCAAATCAACAAGGCTATCTTCATTTCAAGGGTCCTTGGAATCCTTTCTAGCTTCAGCCATCAGATTGGGGTCACATCTGAAGCTACACATTAGAAAGTCCTAATTGATCCTTCTGTCAGAATTTGGCCATGGTGGTGATAGGAAGTCATGTCAGTAAATACTAACATGCAAGCTTTGTTGGTTCCCAGATAGGTACAGATAGATCTGTTGGGACCATCTTTTGTTTGTTCATTTTTCTGAAACAAGAAGTCCTTCAGTTTGTGAGTGTGCCTTGGGATGGGTCTACCATTAATAAGCATACAGCAGGGGATGGAGCATTTAGGGAGGAGCTACATTCTTCACATGGAAATTGTCTCTGGTTTGCTTTAGTTTTTAGTATTTGTTTTTTTTTACTTTGAGGCCAGTGTGCATGGCTGTAGCTATTATCATATTTTAGTAGAAAATTCGTGATTAAGTTAGTCTCATTCTGTCTGTGAGAAGATGCAGAAGGCTAAGAGAGAGCAATTTACTACTAGTGATCTACTTTTTGGGGAAATTTAAGTCTATTCCTTCTATTTCCACAATATGTTGATTTGTTAGTGCAATCTATGTCCTTGAAAATAGATTAAGTTACAAACAACCATTTGTAAGCAGAAAAATCATAAGAATAGAATAAAAATACAAGTCCCATTTGACCGGGATCTCTTTGAGGGAAAGGGTCATGTTTAAATAATCTTTATGCTCCTGGCAGTTATCACCATGGTTAGCACTTAAAGACTCAATTAATGATGGGAGAATTAAAGGAGACATGGTGATAATTGGGTCAGAAAACACAGCATCTGAATATAGATCTTCCCTCCCAACAGGAACACTAAATTTAACTCTTAGTTTACCAGAGGCTTAAAGCAAACCTAGGGAATTACATGTTTATGAATATTTTAAAAATAATGAAGTCAAAGACTTTTCTAGCCCTTGGCTGTGAGGAGGGGTCTTTACGTGGATCTTAATGTGGAGAATATCAACCATCTAGTTAATAGCAGTTTCATAGGTCGGAGAAATGTCTGTCTTACTGAAATTGCTCATACTGACTTCCTGATAAAGGCCAAGGTGTAATGTTCAATCACAGTTTGTTGAAAGCGTGCTTGTGGTCCAGTAAGAGTTTAGGGTGGTTACTCAGCAGAGCTGACCGTCGGAGAGCAAGTCCTACAATGATGCTCACACCTGGGTAGAGTTACTAATGTTCTTTTCTGATAACATTTTGTAAGCAAGTCCAGCTTTTTTCTTTTCCTATTTTTATTTGATAAGCCAAAAGGACGCATCGACAGTTTAAAGAAATTCATAAAGAAATGTGTGCGTGTGTGTGTGTGTTTGTGTGTGTGTGTGTATGTGTGCATATATGCATATATGTGTGTATGTGTTTGTGAGTGTGTGTGAGCCAAACTGTTTTTAATCATACAAAATCTTAGGTGAAAGTCTAATGTATAAAGGAGACAAAGTGAGACTGATCTTGGTTGACAGTGAATAAGAGATGGAGAAGCAGCGGAGAGACAGTCACTTCAGGTTTCCAACCACTACCGAAGCCTTCAGGATTCCTCTGAAAAATGACAGATCCCTGCCAAGTACTTCAAAAACCTCTTTCTAAAGTCGTTAGTGTTGCCTAGCTGTTGCCTTTGACCGTTAACAGGGCATGAGTTTGAATTGAAGAGCCAAGTCCTATCTGTGCTGATTTTTGTTTAAAATAATTTTTACTTGGAGTGTATTTCCCATATAGACTAGAAATTCTTGAGATATGACGGCGAAGAGTCTGAAGGAACATGACTGGGATCCACAGGAAGAATGAACAGTGGATCGATAAATCTTTCCATTCTAGAACCAAAATCGAACTATGCATTAACAGTGCTCCCAGTGTGGGATGTAGCTCAGGCTAGATCTTATTCAGATCCGCACTGAGATGCTGGCGTTTCTGACCCAGTCCTCGCACGGCTCTCTTCAGGGTCAGGCTAAGAGTGTGAACCCCTCCAGCTGAGGTGTACTGGTTACACAAGGCCTGGGACAGACTCTCAAGGAAATCTGTGTGTACAGTGGGATCATAGAAAGAATAAAGACGGAAAGGTTTTAGGCTGTGATGTCTAAAAAACATCAATGAACCCCTCGACAAGGGGAACCAGCACTATATTAGGAGAGACCTGATTTTTTTTTTTCTACTGAGAAGGACATATTGATTAGCATTAGTACTGTTGAGTTCTAATTGAGTATATCAGCTAAATCAGTATAAGATTAGTCAGTTTGAGGGAGACAAGATCCTCTTATCTGTGCAACTCTTAGTGGTTCTATAAAGAGGCCACATTTTACTAAGAGGCCATTTCTCTTTAGAACCTCAGGCTCTGTCTAAACTAAGTTCTTGTGGGAGGATTATCAGACTAGAGTCTGAATCTGTTTTGTCCTAAAGATAGTCCTTATCGGAGGTATAACAGAGACCACTCAGGGTATAGGGAAGCCACCTCTGTGCCTCTTAAAGCCTTAGATCATGTTTCCAGTTGTAACAGGATGTTGAGTCGCACTGTTTGTGATGATGTCTCAGGTTTACGGGCCAGATTTCAAAGCTAGCCTCAGAGAGGTTAGGTATCTCTCATTCTTAGGAGCGTCACCAGGATGAGGAAATGTACACAGGGCTGAGTGGCCTGAATCTTGCTACTGTCAGGTCTTTAAAAAATGCCATTTGCAGAGGAATGAATGGAATTTGATACCATTATGCTAATTGAAACCAGGCAGACTCCGACAAGCATCACCTGCCTTTATTATGTGATAACTCCAGATTTAAGTTACATGCATCTGTCTACATATATGATGCAAAACTAGAAAGGGGGCCTTTGCATGGGAGGTGGGGTAGTAACTGGAAAGAGGCAGGAATGGTGATAAAGGAGGGGAATTGGGGGTGAAGTGAGCAAAGCACAGACTATGTACCTATGAAGGTGTCATAATGAAACCTTACCTTGTCACCGTTTAAAAAGGAAATAAAATAATAGCCTTCAAGCCAAGAACGTCCTGCATGCAATAATGTGAAGTATAGACGATCTTCTGCTACCAGATGACAGGAAGGGCTGCTTTTGTCTTATCTTAATGTTTTCTCCTTCTAAAGTTAAGAACCTCCTGTCTCATTAACCCAGAGCATACAGAGATAGAGGTAGAAGCTATTCCCACCATTGTTTGGTCCTGCGTCCTAAAGAGTATCATGTGGCACACATGTGTGGTTCAGTGGTGTGAGCTCTCAGTGAAGGTTTCAGCCTCTTTATTTTTCTAGTATTTTATTTTCACTTTAAAAATTCCAAATTAAAGGTATTTGTTACAAATCTCTAGCTACCTTTTAACCTTTCCTGTCCCGTGGTAGGAGAAGGATAGAGTCATCCTTTTCCTGAGCTAAGGTGATCTTGGTTTGCTATGCTCCCCCGAGGCAGAAGTGATAGGCAGAAACGACATCCAGACATAATTGCGTGTCTCTGTAGAGGAAATTCTAGAAGTTCCTCTTTTGATTTTTAGTAGCAGTGTTAGATGCCAAGCTGACACAATACGGGACAAAGATGTTTCTTGTGGAAACTTGGTGACTTTTACCCTCTCCATAAACTGCAGCTTCTGTAGAAGAACATTCATACTTTGCTGACAAAAACAGGTGGCATTTATAATTTGCCAGTTCTATTTGAAACCCCTACCTTACTCTGGGAGAAAAATCTATTAAGAAGATGATTTGTCAACCTAAGGTATTTTAAGGGATACCCTGTCCATAGACACAGAAAACAAATCAAGAGGAGGCATTGCGTAGGGTTTCAGGAGGAGTATGGCTGAGGAAATGACCAGATTTCTGCCACCTCTGCCAGTAGTGCTGCTTCCAACTGCTACATATAGCACATGAATGATATGTAATGGGATATCCTGGGATGTGGCTCCAGATATGTTACCTTAGACGTGTTTCATAGACTGTATTAGGATTCTATAAAGGAATAGAACTGTTAGAATGAATGTATTTATACAGAATGAATGTATATCTAAAAAGAATGTATATTATACATATGTATATGTACACACATATATTTGTATATATACATACAGATGCAATAATACATAGATACTTATATAAAAAGACTTTTTTCTATTGGCTTCCAGGATACCATTCAGATAGTCTAATAATGTCTGTTTCGTACTGGAGAGTCCAAGAGTCTGAGAGTTGTTCAGCCCCTGTTGCTGGATGTTTCAGGAATCCAAACCTGTCGCTGTAGGCCTGGAAGGTTTCTGGAGCTCATCTGGTCCTTAGTGTACTTTGGAAGCCTGAAGACACTGCTTCCAGCACCCATGAAGGGATGCTGCAGCTGCAGGCAGGTGAAATTGTCAGAGGAAGGGCAAGGAGGTGAAAGGTTAACATTTTCTTCTATATGTTCTTTTATTTGGGCTTCCATCAGAAAGTGCCACCAAGATTTTGGGTGATTCTTCCTGCTTTCAATGACCTGATCAGTAAAATCCCTCCTAGGAGTGCGCAACAACTTGGGTTTTAGTTGATTCCAGACATAGTCTCTTGACAACTAAGATTAGCCACCACAGAGTCCCTCGGAAAACTATTCACGTGTGTAGGTTATTTCAATAATGGACAATCTAAACATTTTCAGAGGTATGGATAAGAGTCATAAAGACTATAAAGGCTTCTTAGTTTAGATGCCCATCAAGAGATGAATAAGGTATAGTATACCTACACAAAGAACAGATCTAGTATTTTCCTTTTTTACATGTGAAGATTAGATTTAAACAAGAGACATGAACATCAGAAGACTGTTGGGTACTGGCCAGCAGAAGGGAGGAAGTCAGACAAGCAAGGGATGAGCTGAATATTACTGTAACATACAGGATCACATATACAAATGCCACCATGAAATCCATTATGTTATAGAATTAATTTTAGAAGATTGGTTGGACATATTATGTAGATCTGTTGGCAGAATGCTTGCTTACTATACACAAAGTTCTTGGTTTGAGGCTCAGTATGGCTCAAAATAAGTATGGTGACACATGCTTGTGATCCCATTAATTGGGCGATAGAGTCAGGAAGACTAGCAGCTCAAGGATGTCTTTAGTGACATAGAGAGTTTGAGGCTAACCTGAGCTACATCAGAAACTGTCTCAACAGTAAGATCATCTGATTCTTCTCATACTAAGTGGGATGTAAGTAACATAGTATAGCAGTCTTGGCACTGAGAGAGCTCTTGGTGTTTCTAAGCTTAAAGATTTCTAAGATTTTCTTTTTAAAGCAAACACTTGATGTGTGTACATATCCAGAAGCAAATGAAGCAACCAGAAAAGTAAAAAGGAATGGTTGCCAGAGTAGGGGGCCTTTGAGGAGTCACAGAGAAGGGAATAGCTGGGTACTTGCTATCTAATCAGAGAAAAGGGGATAGGGAGACTCTTCAGGGAGGGAGAGGTAGGTAAATATGGAGGAAGGAGGGAAAAAAAAACAATAGGAATGCCTGAGAGTGTCATGAGGATCCGTACAATTAACTATCTAAAAACTCCCATGATATGTGCACTTCTGTGTATAAATATACACACGTAGTTTAAGTGAAATTTTATCATCTGGGCTAACAGTGTTCCCAAGAGGCAAAGACCACATAGCAGAAGTCCTAGTGCCAGGCATGAGATGCCTCCTTTTGAGTTGCTGGTCAGGGTTGTCCAAGAGACTCTCAGAAACCACTCAGCCTATTGTGTTACTCTTGACTGCCTCCCCGACTCAGCTGGAATCTAAGTTTCTATTGCTGAGGACACAGTGTACTCCAGACACGGGGTCTAGAGGCCCCCGATCTGGAACTGACTTGAAAGTCTTCTCCCTGAAGATCAGAAGGCAACATGAAAGCTTCCAAAGGAGGAAAGCAACCAAAAATTCTACTCACACATAACGCCAATGAACCCCAATAATGACTAGTATGGCATAACTACATGGGTGCTGTAGTGGTGTGCATACATTGGTGATAACCCATTGCTCTCTAATTGGACTTCAGACCCATTCAACAGAAGGAAATCATAACTCCCCAGTACAAATTTAATTTGTTATGATCTTATTATGAAGAGAATACATATTTTCCTATATTTAAAGTGCACACAACCATATTTTGAGAAAAATTACCTGTGCTTCATGAAACTCAAGAAGAAGGAAGACCAAAGTGTGGATACTTCATTCCTCCTTAGAATGGGGAACAAAATACCCATGGAAGGAGTTACAGAGACAAAGTTTGGAGCTGAGTCAGAAGGAAGGACCATCCTGAGACTGCCCCACCTGGGGATCCATCCCATATACAACCACCAAACCCAGACACTATTGCATATGCCAGTAAAATCTTGCTGAGAGGACCCTGATATAGCTGTCTCTTGTGAGGCTATGCCAGTGCCTGGCAAATACAGAAATGGATGCTCACAGTCATCTATTGGATGGAACACAGGGCCCCCAATGGAGGAGCTAGAGAAAGTACCCAAGGAGCTGAAGGGGTCTGCAACACTATAGGAGGAACAACAATATGAACTAACCAGTACCCCAGAACTCGTGTCTCTAGCTGCATATATAGCAGAAGATGGCCTAGTCAGCCATCATTGGGAGGAGAGGCCCTTGGTCTTGTGAAGATCATATACCCCAGTACAGGGGAATGCCAGGGCCAGGAAGCTGGAGTGGGTGGGTTGGGGAGCAGGTTGGGAGGAGGGTATAGGGGACTTTTTGGATAGTATTTGAAATGTAAATGAAGAAAATATCTAATAAAAATTGTTTAAAGTAAAAAATAATCTGTGCTTGTCTTTTATTAAAATTATTTTAAAGTTTACAATAGAAAAATTAGTCTTTTACCCAAGATATAGCTTACAAAAGTTTCTGTTCAACTTGTCTCTTGTACTTCCATAGCCCTATAAAGTTTTGTCTTTTCATGCAGTCAAATTTATATTTCTATTAGACCTTTTTAAAGCAAAGTGTATACAGGTACATTATATTCATATAGAAAATCTGTTAAGTCAACTGAGAAGCTACATGAACAGATGAAAATTCTATTGTACGATCTTTCTTTCTTTCTTTCTTTCTTTCTTTCTTTCTTTCTTTCTTTCTTTCTTTCTTCTTATTTTGAAATACTGGACATTATACCTAAACTTCACACATAAGAGGCAAGTGCCCTACCATCGAGTTTCAACCCTGGTCCTGCCTAATTTCACTTTTTCTTGTATGAGTTTATAGGAAATCAGGTTATCTTAAATAAAAAACAAAGACTAAAAGTAAACAAAGAGAGAAAGTTATAAATAGCAAACCCAATGCTTACCCTTTAAAGCAGGGAGCAGAGACATGGAAGGTAAAATCTCACCAAAGAATCTGCCCAGCAGGGAGGTTGTCACCAAGCTGTCTTAAGTCACTTAAGAGAAGAGCCTACAGATGCCCCATTGTCAGTCAGCCTCCATCCTTACAGAGCTGTATAGTCAGACACGTGGACCTTGTACATAGATGGAAGACGCAAGTCCTGGAGTCACTACCATGACTTGTATGAATTTTCCATCTTTGGAGGTGTGGGGACTTTGAGCACCCCTTTCACGGTGGAAGGATGACGCTGGCTCATTGTTAGAGGCACATGAGTATCTGTGATTAGAGGACTGGTAGCTTTGAACAGGCATCTTTCTTAGATTTTTCTAAGCCCGTTTCCTAAACAGTAAAAGCTATTCTAGAGCATGAACAATCATAAGGCATTAAAGGGACCATAAACAAATTAACTCAGCATATCTCCCAAGGACATGGATCGTATTTAATTATAAATGGAGCGTTCTCCCCTGCAATTCACACTATTGGGACTAACCTCTTCTCTCTTCAGTCTAGACTGTTTGATCTCACCCTTGTACCAGGGCTTTGACTGGACCTGGAAAGTCTCCTTTGATTGGTCATTCCCTTTTTGTATTTCTTCGGGAGGAATTCTTTATCCACTCAAAGAACGGGGAACTGGACTAGGCTGGATGAAAGCTTGTGGCCAAGATGTCTGCGGGAGAAAGTAAAACTGTGTAGCAAAGTAAAATTACGTAACACATTGTATCGAATACAAGCAGGCACTGAGGCAGCGTGAGGTGTGAGATGCTGACTAGGAATCTGTGCCTGTGAAGGTTAAGGAGTGAACAGAGTTGGGTAGAGGGAGATGAGTTATGATACTGACCAAAGAAAAATCTGCCACTCTGGCAGTGACCTTGAAGTGAGTATTTATTGTGCACTTGAGTAGTCCTGAGGTGATGATAGTCTCTAGTTTCTTATGCTGTGACATTTGATCATAAGATACATAGATGGTGCTAAAGGAGATTGGTATCCAATAAGGAAGTTATCTGTGACTGATAGAATTCTTCAAAGAGTAGATGGCTAACCTCACGTAGGGCAGGAGGAAGTCTTTGAATGTCTACCATAGCGTTCTTTAATGGGGAGAGCTAGCTTGTGTCCCAGGCACTGGCTCACAAAACCACTTACAATCTGCAGACATTAGTCTGTGCAGGCGAGGATAAAAATTTAATCCTACAGCTAAATAATAGGAAACTGTTAAAATATTTACAGTAAAATCTGCCAAGTAGCCAGGACAAATCTCTTCATAAAACGCATTTGCCCAAGATCACATCGTGTTCCCAGGAAATAAAATATAGACCGCCACGGTGGCATTGTCTTTCTAAAGTCTATATTAAAAAGGACAAGCCAACCAATAGATGACCCTGTCCTTTCTCTTTGTCTTTCCTCCCACACCTTTAAAGAAAGAGAAACCAGGATTTATCGAATGCCCACAATCTCCTGAAACGATGACTGAATTGGGAGTTGGGAGACTATTTTCATTCTGGCACAGTCATCATGTGACCTTGGGCAAGTCACTACTCAAGTCTAAACCTTACTTCCCTTATTGCTGTAGTGAGGACACTGGGTTCGAGTCTTTCCATCTCTACTGTGCTGTGGCCTCAGAAGACAAGGAAGCCTTTCTCTGAAAGGTGGATCCCTTGGGCTTTTGTCCCCTCTACGAGTCAAGCAACACCTGTGAAAAAGGTGTATGAATGCTACCAGTCACCCAATCTATGAAGCAGGGGATGTGTTTCTGTGGGACAGACACCGGCTAATGAATCCACTTCCTATCTTTAACCAGAAGGGAGCTGAGTTTCCGTGTTTAGCCTTAAATTAGAACGATATATAAACTGTAAAATAGAAGAAGGCACAGTCCATAGAATCTTTTGACCCATTTGCATTTTGCTTTTCCATTGCTTGTGACTTGCAATGCGGCTGCTCTGGAAAGTAATGTTTTACGTTTACTGCTTTAGTGTCCTGTGGGGGGAACGATCTGTGTGAAATGCTTGTGTACCTGTGACTCTCAGTCATTCTACCGGGACTCCTCAGCTTTGGCAGGCAGCGGTATGCTTGTTGTAAAGGCCCTGGGTAATTATGACTTTCAGAGGTATTGAACTGTATTTTCTCCTTTATTTGTCTTTATTTTTCCTTTGGCATATCTTTTAACAATTGATTGACAGCATTACTTCCTGGGTTCGTCTTAAAGGTGAATAGCTTTGGGAAGGTCTCTCTTTTCCTGCCCTTCATTTAATCATATCTAACTATTTCATACAAATGTATGGTTTATTCATTTATATCTTTAATTATACCCAAGAATGGAAGGAAATTGTTTTCTCACTTGATTCTTTAGGTGCCATGAAGTCTATTAATTCTGTGGCACTCATTATTGAATTAAGGATAGTGCTGGCAAGCCTCTTTATAAAATGTAAATCTTACACTTCTTCTGGAAAAAAATTTTTATTTTAAATTAAAATGTACTTTTCTGTTTCCTTTGCATCACACGTCCTGAGTGGCGTGGTGGCCTGAGAACAAGTTTCGAAGCAGCCATTTGGTTGTACCATGGAAGGCCAAACCTTGCTGAGAACTGCATACTCATTCAGTATCTCCCCTGCAACTCCCCATAGCAGTAGCATGTGACTAGGCTTACCAAAGGCTGCTTATTCTTTCATTCTCCAAAGCTTAGCTGTGTACCTATGCTGTGGCTGACACTGGTCTCAGAAGTGGAGCCATAGGAGCAAACTGTCAGTCAAAAATCCCTGCGCTTGTGAGACACAGTCTACAGGGAGAAGAAAAACAAAACAAAAGAAACAAACAAAACCTAAGCAAATAAGGTACATCAAGGGCTAAGGTGTGTTACAGGAAACAAAGAAGGGTGGAAAAACTGGGGCTGTCAGCATAAAGGTCAGTGTGTAATTATAAATAGCCTGGTCGGGAAAGACATCAGAGAGAAGGAGGTGGCATTTGAAGCAAAGATGTAAACGATGAGAGGCAGTTTGTAATGGGTAGAACATTCTAGGCCCAGGGGATACACAGTGTGGGAGCCAAGGGGCTCCGTAAAGAGGCCTGTGTAGCAACTCCCTTGGGGTGGTGGATGTGAAGGGTTCATGAGATCCCAGAGAGGTCAGAGGTGTAGGGAGGCCCTGACGCAGTTGATTTCTTAGGCCACTGTGGGGCATGTGGCTTTATTCTGAGCACACTGGGGAGACATTGAAGGGTTTGAGCAGAAGAGCAATTTGGTGATCAAATTGATGCCTTGGAAGGACCACTTGGACATCTCTGTTGGGACTAGACCATATGCTGACAAAGGTAGAACCTGAGTGGAGGCAACCCAGGTAGTGCAGATGGGGAAAGGGAAACTACACGGGATTGCGCCTCAGTGGCGAGGAGGGTTGGGACTCTACGATGAATTAGGAATAAATACACCCTTAAGAGGGTCTTCTTGGATTCTTATTCACATTCCAGGAATAGTAGATGGGGATATGGACCAATAGGGAGTTGTAATTTGGAATTAGAAAACTCTAAATTAGAATCCAATTTTTGTCACCTATCATCGGTGTGACCTTGGACAAGTCATTTCTTCTCTTGGAACGGCTTATTGTGTTTGTTTTTGAGATGGAATAATAAGAGTTAGCTCTCAGGATTTTGTCAAGATTTAATTGGTAATGTTTGAAAGCTCTGCATAGAGGGTTTAGCATACTAAGTGCTTCATAAATATTAATTTCCTTCCACTTCTCATTAGCTTAACTATGGTATTTTACAATGTAAGTTCAACAGATCATGGCTTATTTGCCCATGAACTAGAAATATGTTCCTTTGACACTTTGGGCAGGATCTGTGCAGGATATTTTGCAGTATGTCTGTCCTTCTGGTAGCAGGAGTAGAAACAGGAGTTTTTCTGCTCAGATACCCTCAAGTGTATTGAAGACAAATTGCCAGTGCTCCTCCCATCCCCCCAAGCCCCTTTCAGTCTCACGATGGAGATGAAGATCCTCCTTGAAGCAGAGGCTTCCACTGGAAAGGGGCGTGGAGTGAGGTCTCAAGAGGATCAGAGAGTCTTCTCAGCAAGAACAGCTTGTGAATGTGCATATTGTGGGAATAAGAGACCAAGGACAATGACCTTCTTAAAGGGGTGTACGGTATCAAGACCGTACCAACTATTGTACTTATAAAGCTTTACGTAGCCAGGGCTTGCAATAGGCTCCTGCTTCATATGAAAGAACCCAATGCCCGCTCTTACTAATTCTCCCAACAAATATTTCACCACAAAACACTTTGTGGTTAGAAGATGTTATCCTGGCTTCTCCTATTTCTCAGTCTGTCAATATCTTCTGTCTTTGACTGCCCAACCACGGCTAATTATAGACGTCTCTGTGTATATACTGTTTACAGAAAAGAGTTTTAGATCTCGGCATATGTTGTATCTGTTGCCAGTTTGAATTACAAGGATAAATCTTTTATTTTTCTGTTCAGTAGTCAATCCAAAAAACCTGTGAGGAAAAATATAGTCAGAAAGGTTCATCCTTTGGTATTTGTACTCCCTGAATATAATATTAAGATAGTTTCGCCTAAGGAAAATTTGATCTTTCGCTGGAAACTATCAGACTTGACAGAAGAATCACAAAGGAGAGGAAAACTCCTATATGTATGATTCTGGATTTTTCCCTATATAAGCCATTCATAGACATACAGATACCTAATGATCCATAATAGCTCTGGACTACTGTATTAAATAGAATAATTGCTAGGCTCCTTAGATATTTTTGATTGATTTCTGGATCAACTTTATACAAATTAACCATGAACATATATTTTCTCCCAATAAAATTTAAAAACACAATAAAATTTAAAATTAAAAAATAAAATAAAATTTAAGACAAAGGTTTGCTCCTTTATTAAATAGGAACCATCCACCTAGTGCCACTATGTGCACCAGCCGATGAACCAGGAGGATGTGAAAGACCACAGGTAAAGCTACCCTCGGGCTGTGATGAGACCTGGAAAACAGAACATTTCAGTCCCGGTAAAGACATCATTTATTTGTTCTGTACATACATGACCTCTGACCCCGAGGTTGACCTTGCTTGTCAGTGCACGTGGCTCAATAAGTTTTATTTTTTAAACTGATTACTGAGCAGTCAGAGGTAAGTCTTACTAGCACTGCTTCGTATGACTTACTACGTGAGGCATGGTCTATTGCTGACTTAGTTGAGCTCATGATATTTGTAGATAGAATAATTCAGACGAGGCATATCTGTCTGTGTTGGATAAAGGGAAGATTGTGTTATTGTTTCATTAAGTTTGTGTGTGTGTGTGCATGTGTGAATGTATGTGTGTCATTATATATATATATATATATATATATGTGTGTGTGTGTGTGTGTGTTTATGTATATGTGTGTGTGTGCGCGTGTGTGTCTGTGAATTTATGTATGTGTATGTATGTGTGTGAATGTATGTGTGTCAGTGAATGTGTATACACACACATATATACATGTGTATATGTATATATATATGTCTGTGAATGTATATATGTGTGTGTATATGCATATATATATGTGTGAGAGTGTGTGTACATATATGTGGTGTGAAAGTGTGTGCGTGTATATGTGTGTGTGCACTTGAGTGGGTATGCTAACTTTTATTCTATGCTTTATCTTTCTAATACTTATTTCTATTTTCCAATAGCTCCCTGCTTTCATTGTGATGTGCATTTTCCAGATACTTCATACCTTGCAGGAGAAATACTCTGCTGGCTTGATATCCCTGGAATGAAGACATGTTTACTTTTGTATTGTAGTTGAGTTTCAAAGTCATAAATATAATGGCAACACTTTGATGCCCGTCACTAGACTGCTAGGCAATTTATTGAAGTATACAGTCCTTTGTAATGTGTGTCTTATTGTTGTGTGAGAGGGATCAGACTTTCCCTAGACTGTGGATTTCCTTGGGTTACTTGGAAACAGTCTAGGGTGGTGCTCCTTGGTGGGATGCCCTTGATGACAGCCTCAGATCAGGCACTCATCTTCCTGGAAGAATGAAGGCAACAGTGTTTATTGAGAACCATAAACCAGTCCTTCACTTTATCAGGGGACAGGGACAATGAGATAGTTATTATGATACAAGTGGTTAATATTATGATGTGGTACTGTGTTGTGGACAGCACCAAAGGTCAGGTTAGTGTCTAGGGCCAGAGAAGACCCTTTAGAAAGAAGAACAGTATTGAGCTGGCATGTGACGGATGAATGGAAATAAGACTGAATAATCAAGACTGGCTTAGGAAGTACATTTGAGTGTTAGGATGCCCAGATAGAAGAAAATGGCATATGGTGATGGCTAGGGCATGAATAAAGACAGGTGAAGAATCAGACACAATCTGTATTGCCAACCAATACAGAATAACATAGAGGACCTACATGGAGTGAGTTGGAAGGGAAGTAACTTATCATCTATTTGATCATTATGTGTGGGCAACTACATGCTAGGCAACAGTGATAGGCTTAGCTAGAGAGATATGTTTCTTCCCTCCACAGACTTAACTTTCTAGTGAAAGATACAGTAGATAGCTACATTAGAAAATCATAGGCAAAAGATGCAAATTGAGTTCATGTTATTATTCCTTATCTGTCATCTTAAGAGGAGAGGGACTGTGGGAGGACACTCATCTCATTGAAAGATATGTCCTCATTATTTCTCCAAAGCCTTCTCTCCAAGATAGTCACATAATGGGATAGGACTGCAAAGAGGAATTAAGGTTAGTGCGGTTAGGAGATGGATTAGTCAGTAGAGATTTGTTATGCAGGCATGGAGAGTCAAATTCACATTCTTAGAACCCACGTAATATCCAGGTGTGGTAGTGCATGCCTGTAATCCCTATTCTGTGAGGCAGAAATAGGAGGATCTCTAGTTGGCTTTCTCTTCCCTTCCCTTCCCTTCCCTTCCCTTCCCTTCCCTTCCCTTCCCTTCCCTTCCCTTCCCTTC
>NC_034598.1:53545257-53546772 GCF_900095145.1 Mus pahari | reverse complement strand
CTCCCTCCTTCCCTCCCCCTTTCTTTTTTCTTTCTTTCTTTCTTTCTTTCTTTCTTTCTTTCTTTCTTTCTTTCTTTCTTTCTTTCTTTCTTTCATTTTTCTTTCTTTCCACCAGTCTAGCTTAATGCTTTTCAGTGAGGTCTGTGGAGGTATGCCCAGCAAGCATTCCTTTCTCAAAGCTGAGGTGGAGGGCAACAGTGGAAAACACACAACATCGACCTATGGCCTCCACACACAAATGAAAAAAGAATTCATTTGTAGGAGCACAGACATTCAGTACTGTGGATGCAATCTGGGCAGTACTATGGGATTTTCAGAGGTGCCTTAGTAGAAGTGGCACTTAAAAAAAGAGTCAAGTGTAAGATGAGAGTGAGATCATCCCTCGTAGAGGACATAGTCTTGGCATGGCAAGACTGGAATGTTTGAGGACCTACCAAATGCACGTGTGTTCAGAGCATAATAATCTTGGAAGAGAGAACTCTGAGATGAAGCAGGAGAGGTAAGACGGTAGTAGAATTTTGTACCGAGCTTTATAGGTAAGCAAATGAGAGGCTTTCTCAGGTAGCAAATGGCAAAGCCACTGAGCCCGTTTAAAGTCTCTGTGTTCTATGGTGTTTGTTCAAGATTTGCTTTCTCATTTATTTAAAGCTAATCTTTCTCTGAATTCAGGCACCATGATGTGCTGTAGAGATGTAACAGGAAATGATATATTTAAGGTGTTTCCTTTCACTGGGCTCTGTCTTGTTCTTTTCCCTGAGTCATGTTACTGCCTTAGAGGTCGAGAGCAAGGCAAGGGAAATTCTATCTACAAGCAACAGAGAAACAAAACTCAGAGTGACGTATGGTATATGAGTGCTTGCTTACATGCCAGACTGAATAATAATTCATCTTTATTTTTTCTGGTCACTTAGTGTTGCGCTTCATTTCCACTAGTTTCAGATTTTTCTATCTACATGCCCTACTTATATATACTTATGTATATAAGAAGAGAAGATCCCAGAGTGTGTGTGTGTGTGTGTGTGTGTGTATATATATATATATATATATATATATATATATATATAATTTTCTAGAAATGCAATTATTAAGTCTATAGTGGAAAGAACAGAATGGAGAGGCAGCAAATATATAAATGGAGGAGAGTGAGGTTGGCTCACTCCAAAGCCTGAACAGTGAGATGGTTAGCGCACTGGAGGAAGACAAAGTTGATTCCTTTCAAGCAGGGTTTATAAAGGACAGAACCCTGAAAACATACAAAGGACAGAGTAGAAATAGATTTTGCTTTACTGATACAATGTCCATATTGAAGCGAACCCTTGTCTGTTATCTTGTGTCTTAATTGTCTATCACTGTAAAGAGACACCATGGCCAAGTATAGAAGAAAGTTTATTGGGGCTTATGGTTTCAGAGGATGAGACCATGACCATCACGGGTGTGAGCGTGGCAGCAAGCAGGCATTTTACACAAGCATGAGACAGAGAGAGAGAGAGAGAGAGAGAGAGAGAGAGAGAGAGA
>NC_034598.1:53538017-53545056 GCF_900095145.1 Mus pahari | reverse complement strand
AGGAGGAGGAGGAGGAGGAGGAGACAGAAAGACAAAGACAGAGACAGAGGAGATACAATGAGACAGAGAAAGACAGACAGAGATAGGGATATACAGAGAGACAGAGTCAGAAGGAGACGGAGATAGAGAAAGAACAGAGACAGAGAGACAGGTTCTGGGAACAGTGTAGGTTTTTGAAACCTCACAGACTCCCTCCTGCTCCAGTGACACACTTCCTCCAACAAGGCCACACCTCCTAAACAGTTCCACCAAGTTGGGACCAAGCATTTAAATATGTGAGCCTCTGGGAGAAATGTTATCATATATCAGATGCTGATTCAAAGCATGTAATACCTCCTGGAGAACTCTTGGCTACTGCCACCTAATTGGCACTGTAACTGTCTTCAAAAGGACATTCCATAATCCTATCAGGCTAGTTGCTTCAGGATGGTAGGGAACATTGTAAGACTAGTGGATTCCATGAGTGTGGTCCCATGGTTCCACTTCTGGCTGTCTTGAAGTCTCCTCTGCCAACAAAATCAGTTCAAAAACTCAATTTAGCTTCAGGCAGAATCTTAGGACAAGGACAAGAAAGAGACACATTCTTCTCCAAAATATTTGTGTGACATGGTTCCTACCCCTCAAACAGAGCCAGCAGGGCATGGGCCTCCATGAGTGTTAATGGTTGGTGGGCATGAAGTTTGTTGTATAGTGTATGTGTGTGTGTGTGTGTGTGTGTGTGTGTGTGTGTGTGTGTGTAAAATTTCATGTTTCTTCTTTAGGAATTATTCTCCCTGCCAAGATTATCAGGGAATGTTCTCTCTACCAAGTTTATGACTCCATGATAATTAGCAGCAGCACGAGTCTAGGAGGCAAGGGTGTGTCTAATGTCTCAGCAGAATTGGTAGAATGCCAGGATCTTCTGGACAGCCCTTAAGGCTTTGGGAAAGAATGCTGGAAACATGAGTTCAAAAATATGTAATTTCTCAACTATGGAAAATATAAGATGCAATATGAACTATATGAGGGGCTTCATGAGTCTCAAAGAACAGAGGCAGCTGCACTATGAGCCAGCTTGCCAGACAGATACAAAGGCAGGCAGATTCCTGCGTTCAAGACCAGCCTGAGACAGAATTTAGGCCCAGGCATGGTGGGAATATTGGTCTCAGAGACCAATGCCACCCAGCTAGTTTATTGTCTGTGCTTACAAAGGCAGGTGGGTCTTTGAATTCCTTTGCAATGTTAAGACAAATGTCCTTGTAATCTTTTCCTAGGACTCAAGGGACTAAGATCAAAATATGCTGATTCATGAGATAATCAAGAGGCAGCCTGGGGTGGATGATTGAATTCATATGTAAATAAGAGACTGAGCTTTGGTCTGTGAGAGCTGACACCTAGCATGGTGATCTTCAGAAAACTCTCTTGAGCAGAACACAAGGCTATCAGTTTGTACCCATGATTTGACTTTGAGTTGTTGTTTTTGCTGCAGCAAAATACCCTGTCCTTAGAACCCCTCTCCAAGTTGAGGCTGTTCCTAGGCCGTATCCCAAGAATGATATCTAGTGCATTTGCTAATACTGTTTTCTGAAACTTCTTTAGCAGAACCTTCAGAGTCCACATTGCTCTCAAAACAATTGTCTTCCAAGCTCTTACTAGGATGACCCACATATCCGTCCATCATCCATCTATCTATCTATCTATCTATCTATCTATCTATCTATCTATCTATCTACTTTCTATCTCAGTGGTTCTCAACCTTTGGGTCTTGACCTTTTTAATATTAAACCTCTATCTCCAAATTAGTGTTACAATTCATAACACTAGCAAAATGACACTTAAGGAGCAACAAAAATAATTTTATGGTTGCAGGTCACTGTAACAAGAGGAAACGCATTAAAGGGTCACAGCAATAGGAAGGTTGAGAACAATGGATCTATATGAAAATGGGATTTATTAGAGAGACGTATGGGCTGTGGTCAAAGTCATCCACTGACATCTGTTTCCTGATGAAAAGGACAAAGTTCAGTAGTAGTTTAGCGCATGAGGCAGGATGACTCAACAGACCCAATATAGTGCTGGAGTCCCAAGAATGTTCTAGATAGCGTTCTGTTTCCAGTCTACATTGGTTCTAACAGGAGTGAAGAAATGACTCAGGATGGACAACCTTGCCAGAGAGTGAGAGCAAACATGGCAGAAGCAAAAACTTCCTCTCCCATTTTTTTTTTTTTTTTTTTTTTTTAAAATGTGAGCTGCCACTAGATGGTGTAGCCCAGATTTAGGGTTGCCCTTCTGAGCTCAAATGATGCAGTCAAGAAAAATCCCTCACAGTGTAGGGATCTTCTTGGGTTTTAGTTAGTTCCAGATATAATTAATTGTTAACAACCACGATTATCCTTGACTTAATAAAAAAAGCCAAAAGTGTCCTACTGCTTTGGTCGTAATGAACCTGGTGTGGCTCATAGGTGGCCACAATTCAGAGTAGTCCTGAGAAGTCCTAGAGGGCGGTCTGTGGGTTCTAGGAGCACGGTGGAGTTAGTTAATTTTACAAGGGTTTGTATTTAAGAGAATCAAAAAGCCTTTTACTTCCAGGGCACTCTAGTTTTATTAAAACAATAGGTTTTCCCGGGAAACTCCCTCTGTATATGGCCGACTAGCTTTAAATGGTAAAGTACCAATGCCATTTATTTTTCTGTCTGTATGCAGATACCACCCAACAGCTCCTTGTAACCCAAGGAGCATGTGGCCCAGTTTGTTTTGTCATTGCTCAACGGAAGTGCTGCTGACATTTTGTCTTTGTGCTGCCTGTTCCTAGCTCCATTGGTGAACTGAAGGGCTTGGTTTACGTGGGTCTGTATGTGTCATTCTCTCAACAAAAGCCAGTGAGCTGTAGGGTGCTGTCCCTTTTCATTAGTGTGGTTGTCCTATCTCCTCCCCTTTCTGTTCTGCACCAAGGCTGCAATCAGCAGCTAAGGTTTTGTTAGCGATTTGTTGATGCTTATCACCTGTCAGCGTTCCAGTCTGCTTAACCACTGATGAGAGTTTTACTCTCATGTGCACACATGGCTTCTTGTAGTTAATATAATGTTACCCAATGCACCATTTCCCCTTCGGTTTCTACTCCCTCTCTTGACTTTCATGTCTGAATAGGCCCATCCTTCATGAAGAATATTATTATTATTTTTTTTTAAATTTTAAAATATGAACATTCAAAAGAGATCAAGTGTGGGTCAGTGACATTTAAGTGACACTGGAGAATATTCTTTGCTCAGAATATATTGGAGACCTGTGTGGGGGTGTGGTCTTAAACTCTGAGAAAGTCCCCAGCTAAGTGATTGCCACTTACTGTCAGGGAGTGTCAAATGAATAGGCGATACCAAGTGAAACGAAGCAAGTAACAGAAATCCCTAACTTTCCCAGTACATTCTGGGGAATGTGTTACTGAGTAACAACCATCCCGTCTGGGTCTTACAGCATCTGCAGTGTTAGCTTGTATCTTCATTCCTTATGCCCCTTAGACTGAATGGTTTGCTTTTAACTGTTTTCATTTTGAGCTAAAATGAGACATTCTCTCTCTTCTTCAAAACTTGCTTCTTTTTGTGAGTCTCAGCAACAGCAGGGAGATGCTAAAGGCATCTCCACACAAGTTAAAGAGACCCAAATTACCTTGTTTACTCAGAGCAAAGGAAAAATGCTCTGAGACACAATATGTTCTAGGTCCCCTAGGCTCCCCAGCCACATGGGAAGATGGAGACAATTTACTCTTGTCTTCTAATTTACTGTTAAAAATAGCTGCTGAAATGTAAGAAAGTGAGGTTCGTGGGCATGCTATTTTTGGATTTATATTTATCATCTGTTATAACTGGGACTTGGGATTTATAAGTTAATTTAATATGCTGTTTAATGGAGTGTTACTAAATCATAACTTACAAACTTCTCATTTATCCCTAATGGTTGGGAAACAGAACAGTAGAGCATTTTGGATATTCAAAAATTGCTATACTTTGTATCCTCTATAGCTATGGTTCTCAAATGGAGCAAACTTAAACTCCAGGGGACATTTGTCAATGTCCTCAAACACTTTTTTTTTGAATATTGGGAGAAGAGGAGAGGTACTATTAGCATTTAATGCTTGTGGTCCAGTGATGCTGCTAAGTGTCCTACAACATACAGAACAGTTGTAACAAAGAATCATCTGTTCTGATGTTAACAGCACTGAGTTAGAGGAACTTTGCTTGACAATTTGGCATATTAAAAAAATAAAATTAGAATTTGACAAAGTTCAATTAGAAAAGAGGGTGGCAGAGGCCTCCTTATTACGTGATAATTCCGCATAGTATAGGGCTTTACATCTTTATTAATACTAGTTGGTACAGTATTGGTGGTGTCTTGACTTATTGGCTTAAGAAGATGCCTAGTTGCTGGAAAAATAGAGCAGTTATTTGGTGGTCACCTTATATGAGGAGGCTCATTCTTTTCGATGTCTTAGCTGTTTGAGCTACAATGGCTACTTATTTCTTTCTTTGGAGAAGGTTGTTTGCTATCCCCATCACAGTGTAAGTAAAGTATAGCCTGATCTTCGTTGATGGCTTTCTAATCTGCTACAACATGCATATCAGTGGTGTAGGCTTGGATGAGAACTCTTGATGGCACAACTGTTATCATCATATTCGGCTGATTTTATTTTAGATTATTAGGAGAACCAAAGATGAAAGACAAGAAATTCTCTCTTATTTGGATAGTTTATTTCTGAGAAATATCTAAGAAAATGGAAGAGAAAAATACTTGCTTTTGAGTGAAAACTGAAGAGATCTGTGTATTCCTCAGTGAGTTAAATATTTATCGAGGGCTCCTGTCCTCATTCATGCTAGAGCAGTAAATAAGATAGAATCTTTTATGATGTTGTTCATGGAATTATTTGGAAAATAATAAAAGTTTAAAGCATGAGACTGAAATTACTTTCTATCTGTAGTAACCTTGAGCAGGCAGATGATGGTATTTACAACTCCAGAGATGTCACGGAAACCGCCTCTTGTGTGGCCCTGATATTTGAATCCTCACTCTTTCAGTAGAGAGTTAATTATGGAGCCTATCATTAGGAAGTGGATCTATACAACCCATGTAAGGTGCTTTGTCAAGTACACACTAAGCACTTCATATGTGACCTGCTATTCTGGGAACATGGGGCATAAGTGTGAATAAGGAGCAGACCCTGTTGTTCCCTGTGATTTTGGAGAAGGAGCTAGGATGAGGGAGGGCAGGGTAGGGGTTGAGGGCAGAGTGTGGTGGGTGACAGGGGTGAGGCTCCCATGTGGTAGGAGGAGAAGCCAAGGATAAGGGAAAGTTGTCACACCCACATTGACCACCTACTTGGTCTTTACCTAGATTTCTTTGTTTTTAACCCTTTCTGTGAGAGACATTTACCATTAAGGTTTGTTAATTAGCCTTGAAAAGGGCAAGGTAAACAAAAGCTTAATTTATGTTCATTTAACAACAACCCTGGAGTTTCCAGGGAGATGAATTATCTGAGTGCAGAACCAGGACATTGATTTTTGTCAGTTAACACTAACAAGCAAGCTGCCAGGACTGTGTCTCCCACTAGAGCAGCATCGAATAGACAATGAAAATTCTTGAGGTTAGGTACTTTTTGCATTTCTATTCCCAAGTATAAACTTAATTTAATTTTAAGTGGTTTTTTGGTCTTAGAAGGCGGTAATAAAATTGACCAGAACAAACTGCTGAGGAAAGAAAAAACACTACTAATCAAGCGTTTTATCTCAACATCTCCAAAATAGAACCTGCTATTTTCCACTAGACGCTGGGCTGGCTTCTTCCGTTCCGCCCAGTGTTCTTGCCTTGATGGCACCTCCTGCAGATTTCCTTCTTCAGGGCTGAGCCCCTCAAGTCTGTCTCTGTGTTATTATCTGAGTGAACTGGGGAAACTGCCTATATGGAGAGAATAAAAACATTAGCAGATAACATTTAATTGAGTATTTATGATATACTCGCCTTTCTCCTAAGCCTTTAATTTGCAGTAAACCTCTCTATTTTCCAGGAGAGTGTGATATCAGGATTGTTATTATCTATAACTTAACAGCAAAAACACGAAGTCCTTAGTTCTGGATACTGTCCAGTAGGGGCTGGAACCTGGTTTCAACCTCAGATAGTCACAAGAGGGGACAGGAACACAAAGAGCCAGTCTCTGTTTTAGACCTTCCCTGGCTTCTCAGGGCCTGTCACAGAATTCAAGTTACATCTGTCGCTCACGTAACAGTTTGGATTCATTTTTGAAGACCTATTGCTGAGTGTTAAAAAAATAAGATTCCATTAATTCCAATAAGGGGACATTGTAATGGGATTCCATTACAATTCTTAAGATACCCAAAACAGTTTTCATAGATTAAAAAAAAAGAGAGAGATCAATTTACCATTGAAAATAGGTCTGTATAACTGATAAGCAACAACTTAAAAGGAAAGAAATCCAGTTTCTATACAAAAATAAAAGGCGGAAGGATGCAGGAGGAGCAGCCTGGCGGTGGGGGTGGGGGACAACGAGGGCTTTCTTTGGAAGAGACATTGGTGACTCTGACTTTTTGAAATGATAATATCAACATTGTCACGCCATTCACTGTCTTTAGTTAATGGATGTGTGTGTGTGTGTGTGTGTGTGTGTGTGTGTGAATTAATATTGAACAAGAAGAAAAAAGGACTCATCTAAAACTGGCATAGCATTTCCAGAACCAGAAAATTTCCAGAGCCAGAAGAGTGATAAGTTATCAGCTGAATATTTAGCATGAAGTCAGTTTCCACTTAGCATATGAAGTTCTGCAAGGTTCTGTCTCTCTGCATGGCCTTGCTTTCTGTGTTGATCCTTACTTGTGCACACTGCCAGACTGTTCACTCATGTGCATCATAATCTAGCATTTTCTACCACTATTCCTTTGCACAGACACTCCTCTCCTCTCTTCTGCTCTCCTCTCCTTCCCTCCCCTCCCCTTCCGTCCTCCCCTCTCCCTTCCTCCCCTCTCTTCTCAATTCTTCCCTCTCCTCTCCCCTCTCCTCC